>NC_089587.1:4896101-5141162 GCF_019320115.1 Miscanthus floridulus
AATACATTGCTAGCATAAGTGACATCCTCAGACAAAAGCATGTAGATGAGAAGTAATTATAGAGTCACCGAGCCCACCGGCGGTTAGCCACCATCTTCAGCAGGCCAAGAACTTCACCTGCAATATGGTGGGATAAACCCTGAGTACTCGAATGTACTCAGCTAGACTTACCCGTCATAAACCAGAAATACAATTGACTCCAAGGAGTATGGAAGGCTTTACAAGTGGAGGTAGCTTGACAACATTTTGCATAAAAGCGTTTGACTTAGTTGTACAATTATGATTCTTTTATCAAGTTAATTATAACTATCCATTTCTAGATTAGCAACTATCCTGTGCCAAACATGTGGTATATCTTTTTAGAGCATACAATAGTAACCATAGCAGGTGTAGTAATTCCATATTTATCCGAACCATCAACTTCCATAATCCAATTACTACGATGTTGGGACTAGCCAAGTTTCTCACTATCCGGGAGAGACAGTGATTCGAATCAATTTTAACCAGCTGGGAATTTATTCCTAACACAAACCCAGGCAGACTAGATCAACGGTCACCTTAGGTCACCTTTGGTACAACTCAGGTCCATATTTCGCGGGTCCGTACCGCGCCGCACAATCTAGGACACCAGATGCCAGGACGTTCAGGCCTAGCCTGCCCTTGGGCTCAGTCTGATCGCCCCCCACAAGGAGCGCACAACAGAATGGGGCCCGGCCTGAGTTGAGCTACTCGGCTTCGCGGTCGGAACGAGTTATCCGGCCAGCTAAGTGATAGGCATGCGTTCAATCTTGTCAGAAGCGCCAACAACGGTACGGTCCTTAATCGGCATAGACGGAATCACATGAGTCAACCTATGCATAGACTTCGCCTGGCCTTGATTTTTTTTACCCCATGGTTCTGTTCCACGGTAGCAAATATAGCCAACCGTGCTCCGGTTTTCACCTATCTCTCGCAGGTGACAGGAAATCACCCGACTTCTACCGGTCTAAGTATGGCTACGCATATGTTCGATCCTGGACCTACACAGGGTTAACGGTGTATATATCTGGACAAGGAATTTATATGCATCAAGTGGTTCCATTCAACTCTTATAACCTAATGCATCAATCATAAGTACTTAAGTAATCATTTGTAAAATATTGGGAGACTTAGAATGCTCTGGGGCTTGCCTGGAATCCAACACTAGATTAGTGCTTGTTAGATGACACTCGCTTGGTGAGCATCTCTTGCTCAGGCATGTACTCCAGGGATCCTTCCATCTTTGGGAAAAGTCCACCATACACCGTCTTCGGGTTCGGTTCCAACCTCACGTCCTTCACGTGGTTCATCTAGCGTACCTAAATGAGATGCAAGATGCATGTGTATGAATACATGGAAGTGCAATAGACAATGCATCGCATGCAGTAAGTAAGACAAGCACAAGGTTACGTTAACATGCACAAGCACTTTGCATTGCTTACTTTAAATATCGCACAATTTATCATGCCACGATAGAAAAGAAGACGACAACACCAAGCATGACACAAGTTTTCCCAAGATCTCAGGTACTCTAACTCAACCATCATCAAAGGTATGAGCCACACTTAGCAATATACAAGCAAACAACTATAATTGGAATATGTCAATTTCTGGACATGCAAACAGCAGCTACAAGATTTAGCTATAACTGGAGTTACACAAATCCAAATGACTTGCAAGAAGACATTCTGGAAATCTTATGAAATTATATACATTTCATCTATAACCATCATAGCATGATTCACAAGTTAAGTAGGTCGAAATTATACATTTACCGAAACTGGTCTAAACAAGACAGAGAGCAATCAATTGTATAACCCAACTTTAAACAACTGTAACTCTTAAACTACTTAGCCAAATGACACCAAATTTTAACAGAAGATAGACACATGAATTATATACAACTTTCTTATTATCATCTAGGTGTGATTCAAATCCTAACTAGATCAAACACTAGCATCTTTCAGATCTTCTCCGAATACAATCAAAACTTGACAGAAGACTTAAAAGTCATGTAACTCCTAAACTATCAGGCCTATGGTCTTACAATTTGAACACAAGCAAGATTATGAAATTTGCTACAACTTTTGTATTTACTACAACCATAGCAAACATCATTTACACCACGAAAATAATTGCACAAGCAAAACTGCAAATGCAGCCCAACAGCAGTGGTACAGAAAACTGATAGGAACTTCAGAGAAGTATAACTAGAGTTCTAAACCTCCAACAAACATGAACCATAACTTTTTGAAAATCTTAGGAAGTTACCTACAACTTTCTTATTCTCATATTAAGATGATTCTACAGTTAGAAGGGTCAATTAATCCAATAATTGCACCTCTGTCCAAAACACAGATAGAAACTGACATGCCACTTTAAACAGCTATAAATGGAGTTATACATGTCCAATAAATGTGGTTCTAGACTTTTTAGAAAGATTAGCAAATTCCAAACAACTTTGTTGTAAACAGCTAAAGCTAACTCTACTAGTAAGAAGGCCCCACAGTAAGAACAAGGAAACCCTCTCTGGTTTTGGGCAGAAATAGCCACAGAGATTTAAGCAAGTATAACTCAAGATCTACTTAGACACAAATCATGATATTTAACTTTTTCAAAAGCTTAATAAAATTACCACAACTCATGTATTTTCACCAAGTCATGATTCATAACTTAACTGAGCCAATTAATTCAAACATGCAGAACTGTTCAGAGTAGAAGCAAAGCAATATAGGGCATTTGTTATTTTTATAACTCTTAAACTATAAATCCTAAACTCCTGAAATTTTTACTAGGCAACAAAAATCACCTTAGTAGAAGTCCACAAAAATTTCACATTTATTTGAGCATAAAAACTGCAGTTATGAAAAAGACAAGGCATAACTAACATTAAAAACCTAACTGCATAAATCTATTTTTACAGCAAAATATTTAAACTAAAACATGCTATATTATAGATCTACTGTATATATAAGTTCACAAGGATTCCAAAAAGTCCTCATTTACTATTTTACGATTTTCCTACAAATTACTACGAATTTTCAAAGTGGAGCATTCAAATCTGCAAAAATCAGAGAAAGGAAACATAAATCTTGCATCTAGGACCCTGAAGTCTCTACAAATTAAATCCAAACAAACCGATCCTTTACTGCACTATTCATATGAGTCTACGGTTTGCAGTTTAGCCCTTCCCTTTCTTCTAATTGTTGCACGCAGCCCCTCACGCGAATTAGAGCAGGGGCGGCCGTCGGAGCTCGCTGTTGCGGCCGGAGGCTGCTCGTCGGCGGCGGTGGAGTGGCGTGGAATGGCCAGGGGAGTCGTGCGCACCCACCGAGCTACACATCCCGGCCAGAGACGGTCCAAGGCGGCCCGGCCACGCGCTGAGGTGGCGCTGCTCATGGCTGCTCCGTCGGCGGAGCCAGCCGGCGGCAGACAAGACTGGGAAAGGGTGCAGTAAGGTTCAGGAAGGGTCAAGGAGGGTTCGGTGGTGGCAGCGGGCTATGTGCTGAGCTGTAGTGAAGGAATGAGTGGTGGCCACGGAGCTTCCACGGCGGCCATGGCAGCAGCTCCGAGCGAGAGGGAGAGGCAGCGCGAGAGAGTGCCAAAGGGAGTTAGGGCGAGTGGGAGAGAAGCTCGGCGAGTGCTCTGGTGCTCCACTACGTCGAGCAAGGCACAGGGGCGCATGGCAGCAGGGCAAGCAATGGTGGGGCGTGAACTGCTGCATGGCGACCACGTTGGCGTTCCATCGAACAGGTGGCAGGCGCCGGAGTGGGCGAGGTGGACGCCAGATTGGGCCAGATCTGGGCTGATTTAGACCTCGGGCCCAAAACAAAATTTGAAGCCCATGAACTGCTCTACATTTTCTATTTAAAGTGTACATTCATTAGAGTTGTAGATTAGCGGTTAATCAAGTCCAAAGTTGACACTATCAACGTGTTGACAGCAGTTAAGTAAACGCAAAAATTGATCGTCCAACCAAAGTCAAACTGGTGCTACCTTTTTGCACGCTCTTCTCCACAACGTATACTCCGACTTTTATCTTTGGACCAAATCGAGTTGCTTAACGAATACACGAGAACGCGACATGCCAACACCGATGACGATGAATTCCTTAGAATAATTCTAAGTCTGAAAACAGCCGCTGATTCAATCTTCGAGCCTCTGTTTGACTTATTTCCAAGTTGATCTAGCTCTTGGTCCAAAAACAAAGTTTGTTATACATAACATGGACTACAACTTTTATTTAGGTTCCACTACCATGGAAACACTCTAAGCTGCAGTTCAAACCATGTCAACGCAGCATCACGATAAAGCTTAAATTACCCTTTGTGATCCATTGGAGCATTTTCTTGGCATTTGCTCAACATGAACCTTTCATGCCTTTTGTTGTAGAGTTCATCTAGAGTCATTTGGGCAAGGTTGCAAGGTTTGGTTGGTGACCTAGAATTCCATTCACTTTATAAAGCAATTCAGGCAAGGACATAACTCGTCATTTCATGTGACTTCTTGATTCCAAACTTTATGAAACTTTTCCATGGATCAATATAGATGGATATTGATGTGAGACACATGAAACAAGTACATCCAGTATTACTCAAGCATACTTTTTTGGAAAGGGCAACATGTAAGCAATGGTGCATGGTCCAAGTTTAAGTGGTGGCTCATTTCATATGTTTGACCTAACATCTCCATCACCACTTAACATGCCATGGTTGAGCTTAAACCCATTGCTTAATTGGTGATAAACACCTGGGGTGTTACATTCATGATCAAGGAAGTCACACGACCAACGTCTTATAGGTTAGCTCACCTAGATGGTACGGACGTACCTAATTCATGGCACATCGACAAGCTTAGGCGTTTCTATGCTTAACTACTAAGATATGTACTCCTCTTGTACTTTCGAATTAATTCAATAAAGCTATTATAATTTCTCCGACCACTCTGATGTGTCACTTCGAATTTTATGGTTATTCTAACTTTGCCAGTCAAAGCCAACCACCATTCCTTCCCGGGTTTTTGGACCAGGCCCTGTCTCCGGTTCCTCCCAACGCGTGCATGGGATCTGCTCTCTACGCTACGGGTGATCGGCAGGTCCCCCCCTAGTTTGACTTGTCCGCGTCTACGTGTGCACAGGTCACGCACCTCACACTTCGACCACATGGCAAATCAGGGCCGTACAAACTTTTCAGGATGACATGTCGAGTAAACTGGTACAACTAAACAGAACGGTAACATGTTCTCACCTAGTTACACCAACACGGGTTTCAAGCTTAAATATGTTTTATACAAAACAAACAAGCTTATAATGATATACAGTTACGTTATTACAAACTTGCCTGAAGAGGTACAAGTTTACAATAACACAACTATATCCTTCTTCTACAGCTCTAGCCTATCCTGTTGACTGGTCGGGTCACACGGCACCTGCTACTCGCTGCTTCCGACATCCTGCTCGAGTCTCGGGGACTCTTGTACTGGTCGAGCTAAAGAGGATGGCCCCACCGCTGCCTGGCTGGTCGAGACCGTAGGCTTCGCCGGTTGGCTCACAACTGATGGCGTTTCTAGCTGACTTATTGATGGCGTACCCTGTACAGGTGCTGTCCCACCTCCACATAGGTTAATGTCGCCAATTATCTTTGAAGACAGGTCCAGCTGGGTCATCCGAAGCTCCTCAGCCTTGTCTGGGTCTACCTCCTTTGGGTACCCAGCCTCTAGGCGCTTGAGATCGATCAGGGGGTAGTGGGCACGCACCATGCTTAGCACATGTGTGCCTGTGTACTCACCCGCCTCCTTCACGAACTCTTGGAACCATCCCCATGCCTTTCGGCATCTCTCGACTAGTCCGAGCTGCGGCGTCCTTGGCACTTCCTCTGTAAGCGCTGGGTCGATAAGGTTGAGGACGAGCAAAATGCCAGTTGCCACTTCCTGGCACTAGTTCTTCCATGTGTCCCGATCCTCGGTGATCTCTAGGCATCGTGCCTTCCAGCCGTCACGATCTTTCATCACGGTTTCCAGATGCTTCTTGGCATTGACTTTTAAAACTACAAACCGCACAAGACATTAAAAATGTCATGCCACGACAAGATAAGGCAGGCAACAGAGTGAGCAAGGTGGTCTAGAACACTTACTTTTCAGTTCCTCCTTCATCTTGGTTGTGCGGTCCCGGAGTTGCGACTGGTCGTGCGCCAGTTTCTTGTTGTCCTCCTTTAGGCGACCACACTCTATGGCCACATGGCTATTCTCCCCTTGGAGACGGACTACTTCGGCTTCTAAGCCTGCACTACAGCTGTTATTACCAACAATGCAACAACACGTGTCATGCACTTGTTGTGATAAAGTGACAACTTACTTGTTTTTTCCTGCTCTTTATTACTGAGCTGGACGACCAGGTTCTGTTTCTGTGCCTCTTGTTCCATCCTCTCTTGGTTGGCGGCTTCAAGTTGGTGGCGCAAGCGTTCCACCTCGGCCGCCAGTTCTTTGTTGCTTGCTGTGATCCCCTCAATCTGGTCGAAGCACTTCTTTCGGTACCTTGCGGTCTTCATTAAGTCCTGCATGTAAAAAAGCTAAGTCAGACAGTTTGACTGGATAACAGGATCAAGTGGTCAAGCAAAACATACCTGGACTTCCATCACCAGACGTTTTACCGCTCGTTCAACTTTCATGGTCTCTTCGACCTCTGGGATTTCCTCATGCACAACCCATTGGTCGTTCCGCCAGCGCGACACATATACATGTTGTCGTTTGTCCTGGGGATGGCCCAGGACCTCCTCTACTTCGTCCTCTTCAGCCTCTTCTTCGGGAAGCGGTGCTGGTTCGAAGTTTGCAGCTTCTGCGATCACTATAGCCTTCCCACGGGCCGTAGCATCGGCAAATGTGCTCTGTGCCACCTCCGATCGCTGCTCCTCGGTTGGGTCTATTACTATTGGCGCTGAAGTGTCCCCCTCAGCAGGGTTAGTGCTCGGAGCACCTGTACTTGGCTCGGCTCTCCCCTCGACCACCTGCTCGGGGACTGTTGTCTGGCCGCTCGTCTGCTGGGGTTCTGGCGGATTTTCTGCTATAGGTTCCTCCATAGCCGGTTGCTAGGCAGTTTTCTCTGACACTGCTAGCGGAGCCACGCCGCTTCCGGCTAGTTGGTCAGGATTTTTGGTGGACGCCGACCTAATATATCCGAGATAAGTTCAGAAGACAACAGTATTCAAGATAAATTGTAAGCTTACATCAAGGTTACAAATACTTACAGCTTGGAACCACGGAATGATGTGGCGAAGGCGTGTCTCTTCGGCCGCGCCTGCTCCACATGCTCTGCGGGTGCCACCTGGTCTCCCTCTACGACCAGCATCAGCGCCGGGGCTTGATGCTCGACCCCTTTGTCGCTTGTCCTCTGCACTGTAGTGGTCAGCGATGCGGGTTTATTTGGCACAGAGGAGCCACCTTGCTCCATCGACTCCAGTTGCCTCCTCCTCTTTCGAGGGACGAGTCAAAAGATGTCTGCATCCTCTGTTTCATTGTCCGACAATGTAAAGATCGCTTGACGACGCTTGCTGGCCGCTGATCGTTTCCCAGCAGCTCTGGTCGCTGTCTCCTCCCTAACTCCGAGCATGCCCCAGTCGACGTCTTTGATCCCGGCGCTGGTCTGGGCAGTTGGGTCTGGTACTTGCGGCCAATCTACACCGGGGGGTGGAGACACATATACCGTTGCTCTATCATGACCATTAATCTGGGAAACACAAAGGAGATAACACAGTAAGTTTTTGTTATAACATAAAACTATGGGTACAAGGCAGAATGATTTACCTTTGGGGGAGGTCGGGCAAGCTTGAAAGCATGCTCGATGTCGCTCAATTGGACATAATTTGGATCAGTTAAGTTAAATAGCTCTCCAATTCTGGCTTTGACTTTGACCTTGTCAAGCGCCTCTTGCCTGGTCCTCGTTGGATCTGCGCTACCCTGGTACTCGAAGCCAGGATGTACCCTCCTCTGGTAGGGCTGGATCCTTCGGCTGATGAAGTTTCCGACCACGCTCGGACCGTCCAGTTTCCTCCACGGGATCATCCCAAGTAGTTCTTGGATCTGTTTCAGGTGCTCGGGCTTTTCCGACCAGCTATTCTTCTTCTCCGGAATGAATCCTACGTCGCACGGTGTGATCGTGTTCGGCTCTTCGCGGATGTAGAACCACTTCTTGTACCAGTCATCCAGCGATGTGTTCCAATGGCAGTGCAAGTACTGGGCCTTCATCCCATCACGTAGATTGAGGTACACACCTCCGGCTATCTTCGAGCCGCCGCTTCCTTTCTTCCGCAGACAGAAAAGATGGCGAAAGAAGTCGAAATGGGGTTGGAAGCCACCATATGCTTCGCAAAGATGAATGAAGGTGGAGACGAGAAGAATCGAGTTGGGATGCAGATTGCAAATCCCAATCTCATAATACAAACAGAGCCCCTGAAGGAAAGGGTGCACTGGAACCCCAAAACCCCGCTTGAAGAAATCTTCAAAAACCACAATCTCACCTGGTTGTGGATCGGGGTACCCTTCTCCTCTCGGCATGCGCCATCCTGCGAGTGCCTTGTTGTGGAGTACTCCCATGAAGACAAGGTCTTCGATGGTCTGCTCGTTGCTTCTTGACTTCCACCACTCCTTCGCCATGACTTCGGTTTTCTTCTGGGCGTCACTCTTCGCCATGAATCCGCCCTTGCTGATGGAGGTGGATATGGTGGCAGGGTGATTAGTGATGATTTCGAAGGTATTAGGGTTGGCAAGAGGAAGAAGAAGGCTGCGGCAGCGAATGGTAATGGAGATCGGTAAAAAGTAACTTAACAGTTCTATATTATAAATAACCAAGAGTTTCGCCGTTTTGTCTGCCCGAGATTCTTGGGAGACGTGCGCACGCGTCGCAGATGGTTGATTTCACAACCTTGAGATCTATGCCATTGTATGCGCCTCTTCATTACCAGTGTGAGAGGGCCCACACTGACGCACCTCCTTACAGGTGTCAAGTGACTGTTTGATTGAAGGGACAAGAAGGCAGTATGGCGTGTTATACCCGTCTACTTTTTTGACCAGACGTGTCAGATTGGACTAGACAGAGTAAGCAGATAAATAAATACACCAAACAATAGTACAAGTGGCATTTGGTTCTTCGTCGCACGTCTCGTGCTCAGGGATGGTCCAGATCACTACCGTGCTCGGGGACTGCCCAGACCACTACCGTGCTCGGGGACTGCCCAGACCACTACCGTGCTCGGAGACTGTCCAGACCACTCCCATGTTCGGGGACTGCTTCGACCACTACCATGCTCGAGGATTGTTTCGACCACTGCTCGGAGACCGCTCTCCTCGGCTACATGTGATTTGTGCTTACATACAGTTGAGAGGCATTTATTTGGACCTTGCTACAAGGCTTATACTTCGCCTTCCAGCAAGCTCAGGGACTACATCAGTACGATGCACCTGCCGGTGCATCTCGTATCGCTTGTACGACGATTGGATTGTCAATTTAACTAGGGATTCTTTTTAGACCCTGGCACCACGTGCCTACATCACCTACTACCAGGCTCGGGGACTAAGTGGGCACACTTTACCTTGCGGTGAATGTGTTTATCTTATCGACCCCTACGCTTTGACAGATTGCCAGAATTACTATTGCCAGACCACTATCATGTTCGGGGACTGTTCCGATCACTATCATGCTCGGGGACTGCCCCGCTCACTCTTCAAACATTGCTCGGAGACAGCTCTCCTCAGCTACATGTGACTTGTACTCACATACAGTTAAGAGGCATTTACTTAGACCTTACTACAAGGCTCATACTTCACCTTCTAGCAAGCTCGGGGACTACATCGGTACGATACACCTGCCGGTGCATCTCGTATCGCCTGTACGACGATTGGATTCTCAATTTAACTGGGGATTCTTTTTAGACCCTGGCACCACGTGCCTACGTCACCTACTACCAGGCTCGGGGACTAAGTGGGCACACTTCACCTTACGGTGAATGCATTTATTTTATCAACCCCTACGCTTTGACTGTTGGCCATTACTACTATTGTATGAGGATCACTTATATTTCTTTTTAGAAATACAAGTGGGCATACTTCACCAGGAAAGAAATCTTTTTCTTTTTTAGAGCACCATGCATTCTTCGGACAACCGGAATCTTCGGCTACAATCGTGGTCTACTGCTTTCTGTTATGACCAGAATATTGGCACATTTGCTTGGTCAATGTTTCAACTAGTTGGAGATGACATGAAGACGGATCGCATTAGCCGAAGGAGATCGAACGGCGTGTCGCAGCATAATACATGGTGCTCGGGGACTAGCTGTGGGGGTATCAACCCCTATACCCTTACGGCTAGGCTTGGGCCGGCCCAGTCTAAGGGGTCCGGTCCATTGAAAGACGACGCGCGGCTAGACCGATCTGCTCGAAGTACCGCGCAAGGAGTCAAGACAGACTTGGAGATCAAGCAAGATCCTGGTCGGTTAGAATAGGAATCCTTATCAGGCCACCTATGGCAATTGTAACCGAATAGGATTAGTTTCCAGATTTATAACCCTGCCCCTCAGACTATATAAGGCGGGCAGGGGACCCCTCTGAAAAACATCTCTCATTGACATACAGCAATACAATCAGACGTAGGACGTAGGTATTACGCCTTCTTGGCGGCCGAACCTGGATAAAACCTCGTGCCTGTCTTGCGTCACCATCTTGTTTGTGGCTTGCGCATCTATCTGCCGACAATCTACTACCTTGGGCATACCCCTAGGTAGACTGCCGACCATATTTCGTCGATATATTTTAATATCCTATAATTATAGTACTGGTGGCAAGGCATGGGATCGAGAAACGTGCAAGACTGCCTGCATCTCGAGCGCTCAAATTCAAAGACTTGTCGCTAAATTCTTTTTGAGACATGGTTTCCTGATTAAATTTGATGAATGAAGCAACACAAGACTGCCAAACCTAATTTTTTACTATTTAACCCTTTTTTTGAATAAAATTTACATTTGGCCCCCTGAGAGACTTAAACTCATCTTTGGACCCTAGGGGTCGGCGCCATGAGTCATGGCACCGAGGTAACACGTCTCGGCGCCACATATCTTGGCGCCGAGGTACCTGGCCATGCACAGGAGGAAATCCTACGTGGCCGGTACCTCGGTGCCATAATACATGGCGCCGAGGTTGGCGTTACAGATCTTGGCACCGACCTCGACGCCACGGACTTTGGCACCGACCTCAGATAATTAAAAAACTAGCGTGTAGGCGTGTAGCAGTGCCCTTCCATCAGGACGGAGCAGCCGCACCACGTGCTTGTTAGGGAGCTTAGGCTCAGTTTAGATCCGAAAATTTTTGCAAAATGAGCACTGTAACGTTTTCGTTGTTATTTGGTAATTAGTGTCCAATCATAGTCTAATTAGGCTTAAAAGATTCGTCTCGTGGATTTCGTCTAAACTGTGTAATTAGTTTTATTTTTTATTTATATTTAATACTTCATGCATGCGTCCAAAGATTCGATGTAACGGGGAATCTTGAAAAAATTGATGTTTTGGGGTGGAACTAAATAGGCCTTTAGTGACCAGGTATGCAGCATGCTTCGATTCGCGCGGGGGATGGCCAACTCTCTGCGCCGTAAGCTGATAGGGAGCTCAGTGACCTCGGCTATAGCCTATACCGCCAGGCGCTGGCCTGCCCGCGCGGGCTCGATGCGCTCACCAACTATCTTCACTGCAGCAGCAAGGCGTGGCTCATCGGCGACAAGCTGACGGGCGATTTTACTGTTGTGGATGAATCTAAGTGCAGAGATGGTGAAAAATAACCTTTATATTATCCAGCTATAGTTCTTATGGTTTGATAAACATAGTTTAGGAATCTCTTATTATCAAACCGGGAAGCTTTGGCCGCCAACCAGCGTGGCCACGTCGGCCGAATTCCCGCTGCCCGTCCGATTCTCCCATCAACGGCCCCTATTGGCTCCACCTTTTCGCTACAGCACGCCCCGCCCGCTGTGAAACCCTCGACGGCCCGACACAATCCTCCTCGCTGCTCTCTCTCTCTCTCTCTCCCTCCCTCGCTACCGACTCGTGGAGCGGCTCAGGCGACGGTGCAGGACGGCCTCGGAGGTGGCCTGCCCTCCGCGCGGCGGCAGCCTCCCTCCTCTGCCTCCTCCTCCTCCTCCTCCACCACCACCACCACGCCGCTTCCTCCTCGCGACGCAACGCGCTGGGTCGCGCGGCCTAGGGTTTCGCCCTCCGTCGCCGGTCGTCCTCACGGCCGCGCGGCGAGCCAGCGGATGCCCTGACGCGCCGAAGGCCTCTGGCGGCGGAGGAGCCTCCGTGCTGGGCGTGCATGATGACGGGGAGGTCACGTCAGCTACCTCGGCGGTGAATCTAGAGCGGCCACTCGCGGGGCCCCTCCCGGCGGGCGATCTGAGGCTAGAGCACGGCGTCGACCTCGCGCAGCCAACGGACGCGGTGGATCTGCGACCAGCAGCCGGATCCAGCACGAGCCCTCCCCGTCTCCATAGGATCCGCCTGCTGGGTGGCCGGATCTGTCGCCTGGTTGGTCGGATCCGTCGCCTTCTGGGCCCCTCCGTCCGCCTCGGTCGTCGACAGCGACCCGCGTGGGAGCGCTAGGGTTACCGCTTACACGCCATCACCGGTACCCAACGCCACTGCTCTCCTTGTTCGTCCTCTTTCGCTTATCTGTACCTTTTGCTAATTGCCACATTGTGTGTCCTTTTCCTTGTGGTCACCTAATTTCCTGATTCTAATATGGCAAACGCTACAATGCTACTCGAGTACTGATAGTACCTGATTTGAACAGCTTGCTTATAACATTAGAGCGTTATAGTAGCTGATTTCAACAACTTACTTACCATGAGAGTAACAACTTACTTTGCATAAGAATAGCTGAACCGCCGTCCTTGCCAGGCATGCTATAAAATAAACAACTTTCTCCTGAGTTGCTACAATAGTGTTCAGTTTATTTTCCACTTTTGTGTTTTTTTCTCGAACACCTACGACAGTTGCTTATCATTTCGTTAAAAGACAACGTACCAGACAATATGAACAGCACACCCACCGCTCCTCCCCATGCCTAACAGTCCAGCCAATTAAGGCCAGGCAGTTCTTGTCGAGTTGTCGTGAACCGATGCTGCTATCTAATGGTTACATTGATCTGTTATTTTCTTGGTTACAGTGATGTGACCCTTACAACTTATCTTGTTTGTCTAGCTCTGGAAAACATACATCAAAAGCCCTATGGTGTCAGTCGGGCCCAGCCTTGGTGCTGCTGTTGCCATTGATTCTTCAGTCAACTACCCGGAAGCACTACATGCTCAAGATAGTTTTGTTGTCTATATTTATTTAGTACTGCAGACTACAGAGTAATACAACAGATTAGACTGAGGTATCTGTAGTGCTTCCTTTTATGTGAATTTTGACTACTATGCCACAAGCATTCATACAAGACAGGTCTTACAAGTTTGACAGTTTTATATTCCAATTAGCTCATTTAAGCTTGGTTTCACAGGTCTCGAATTGATCTTTATTGTTGCAAGTGTATACTATGAGGGCCCGAAAGGTGTGACTAAAATCCCTAAATTTGTTTCGTATGCCGGGGTGAGGTATCTGTAGTGCTCCCTAAATTTGACAGGTATATGTTTGTTCTTATTCGTTTTGATTTCCCATGTAGTATCTAGTGATGTGTGTTTGCCATCAGATTGGTTACAGTTGTTGGTCTTTACAGGTCTGAATGTGATCATCTCGATCTCAATTTCTTTGCATGCATCGCTCCCTAGGGCCTCTCAGGATTGGTTAGTGACTTCATGTCTCCTGAAATATTTGTTTAATGCTATTGTCTGTGCCGTTGTTTGTTTCCTCTTATATTAACTACGCATCTCTTAGATTAACTGTGTGTTCTGGGTTGACGTGTACGGACAACATGTGTTTTGTAAGATGGTTTATCTTCTCTGTGCTTTCCAATTTCAATAAAGGTTACATACAATTTATGATTCGAACATAAATCAAAGCACGTGCTGAATGAGTCCATTAGCGTGCTGGTTCATTGCTGGTGCCTCCTCAGCTCTTAATGTGTTTCACAAATACTGACATGTGTTCTCCAGGTACAGCATTTGGCGAAATGCCTTAAAGATGATTGATGAGATGTCTACATGGATACACTGGCCAGTAGGCACCACCTCGAGTAATCAGGTGCTGCATCTTGCCATATGTGCTCTGCATGTAGATTAGTGATGATGTACAAAAAGTAAAAGGCCAGCAATATTTCTGCATCCCAGTTTTTTTTTTCAGAATTAAAAAAAAGGTGCTTCTTTCTTATTTCAGTCAGTATATAAGACAATGCTCTTATATTATACCAGTCTTGTGACAGAGACAAGACTTTTTGATAGGTTAAGGGGATCATAACTGTGAAATAGTCCTTCATTTCCTTGTGTCTTACAACATCAGCTTCAAAATGTATGGCCATATTTTAATTCTTGTAAATAGTTCTTAATATTTATAGAGCATTTCTGGCATTCCACAGAATTCTGAAGCACCATATTATTAGCTGAGAGCCAAATATTGCAGCCACTAATATTTTCATCTGCTAATGTTTGAACAAATTATGTACAGTTCACAACAGGCGCACTGTCTTGTGCAAAAAAGTTTGCCAAAATAGTTAATCACTGCCTACCTGGAAATAAATTTATTTTATGTGCCTCTTCTGGATTATAAGTGTGTGACTATGGTGCTGTTTTATTTATTTAAGTCTGAGCATATGCCCTTGCTAATGATATGAGTTTAATATGTCGCAGGTTAAATTACTAATGATATTAGTTGCCCTTGCTAATTATATAAATAAAACCATTTATTTAAGTCTGAACAAATTATTTAAGTCTGAGCATATACCCTGCGTCATAAATTACTAATACGTTTATAAAATTGCTTTGATAATTTATAAACATTTGTCTTACCTGTAGTGATAATTTTTACAGCAATTTTATATTTACTTAATGCATACAAAATTATATGGATAGCTAATTGTCATGAGTAAATTCCATGCTCGTAAAGTGAACGGAATTCCATGTCTATAAGTAGTATATATCTAGCCATTCTAAATAGCTATTCTGCACTCATAGAGCTTGCAATAGCCAACTAATGATTGCATCATGTGTGTACATGTCTAATTGTCATGAGCGAATAGGAATTGTTAATATATTATTAGGCCTCATCTTTGTTCAGTTAAGTCAGCAAGGTATTTATGTGTCTGCTTTTCCCCTTTTTCTTAGAATTAACTACCAATGAAATTTATTGTCCCCACAATATTGATACAGGCCAGGTTGCTTGAAAATGTTAATCAAAGGGTGGTGATGGATGGCAATATTGTAATCTGCTTTCATAGATCTAGCCTTTCATGCTTCGTAGAATATAGAAAAGACATACCTTTTGTAATAGTTAGATCTTCTGGTCAACAGAAAATTCATGAGCCTGTGTACAAGGGAATTCAACATACGCATATAACATGCTGATATTAAAGGAGAGCAAGTTCTCTATCGGCTCTACGTTGTTGATTTTTTAATTTCGTATTAGGTATGAGAAGAATTAGATGAACAATATTTGGAATTATGCATAGGTGCATTTACAGGTATGCAGATTTGCATTTACAGATATCAGCGGCTGTGGTTTTTGTCATTCGCATTATGCTAATTAAACTCTTGTCAATTCCATCCACTTTTCGGAAGAACAGATGAGCTTCTGTTGAAATATTTCTCAAGGCATATGGGTTCTTGGAGTGTGCTATCCAACATGATCTTAGTAGGATATCTCCAGGAAATAGGTGACTTTAGGACTTTGTTTAGGGCCTTAGTCACTTTGCATCGGTGAGTACAGGACTGCAGCTACCATCTTAATCCATGTGATTGTTTATACATGATGCTTATTACCTTTTCTATCTCATGTGTTACTGAAGGTGCCTAATTCTTATTTAGTCCATGATGATTTTCATCTCCTTGTCTTCAAACTGTCATGGCTGAATGTCTTCAGCATGACCTGCCACTTTTTCAACATAAATATTAAAATTGTATGCCGTGGAGCAATATCGTTATTGTTGATTGTTCACTGGTTTATTTCACCAAGCGAACTATTAGTATTTTCCCAAAATTAGTTACTGAGATGGCTTTTTATGTGCATGGTGTGTCTGCTCCGTGTTTAGAATTAAGATTTTTTATTGCTAAGAAGCAAATAGATTCTTTATACACATTCTGGAGTTTAAATATAATATTGTTTTTTTCCCATCGGTCCATCTGTGATGCCATTATTTTCAAAGCCCTCTGTGTTCAAACCTTGCCATACCTGAATGCCTTGCTTTTTAATTAGTTACTGAAACCTAAATGATTCCAATAGTTGATTTTAAATGGGAACTCTGACTGTAGTGTGTGATGTGTATTTTTTTCTCTTACATGATCATTTATTGCTGTTCTGATCTTTCCAGAATTGAGGTACCATGCACCGATATATATGTACTTTCTAGAGTCTACAACGCATCTGAATTTTATGTGCTGAAGTTCAATCAATAGAATTGCAGGATCGTTAGCTGGATACTTCCTGGTTTCTTATACTTAAGAGCATCATTGCTATCTTGTTTTATACCTATATAACGTCTATTCGTTGCTACGTTCAGGTCCAGGCCTACCGAATCTGCACCCTTCCATTAAGCCACCTAGGTGACTACTGTGCTCTTTTGGTGTGTGGCCAAAATTTATGCTTTTCTGTCTGTCTCCTCACCGGACCTATGTATAATACTGGGTATGAGGCTTCCCTTCGTTCCTCTTCATTGTGGCACGAGTGAGCTCTCTGCGCTGCGTGCGCTGGAAAAGACCTTTTTCTCCAGTGCGTGCTCTCCTTGCAAACGCTAGGCCCGGGCAAATGTGTGGATCTGGCTCGCCGGCCTTCATCACTGGAGGAGCCCCACACCGGTGCATCTGGCCTATTGTGCATGGCGCCCTTTCCTTAGCTCCTTCCTCACTGCAAGGATCTTGGCCCCACCCCTAAGAGGCCATTGGCTTCTTCCACTTTACTGTTTTCAAATGCACAGACCATGTGCAGAACTGATATCCTAAATTGTACAATGATGATTAGTTGTTTCATTCTCCATGTTATTTACTGAGCTTTTGGGGTTGTGGGATGATGACCTTTTTTTTAGACGGAGACAATGGAATTGTGCAATGATGATTAGTTCTTTCAATCTTCTATGAGCCTTGTTATTTGCATTAGTTTTGTGATGACAATGTCATTATATCTTACCAATGTGCTTTTGCATGTGTTGTTTCGTTTTCGTTACTCGCTACATTTTGTGCATTTGTCACTGAGCATAGGTCCATTGTCGGTGATGTCTTCACATGATTTGTTGGTTGTTCTATTATTGACCACACCCCATAGCCAATGATGTATCTATTTCTATCCATCTCTGTCCACTTTCTTACATAATCCACTTTCTTGCAGGTCTGAAACAGCCGGAAATAAGGTCCTGTGGATCAGCTAGATTGGAAAGTGAACTGGTGAGTTCATTTGCTTTTATAGACTGCTATAAGCAAATTTCTATTCCATTAAATGAGTTCCTGTGGATCAGTTACCCATTAAATGATTCATTGAGGAAATATTATGTAGGCTGCTATAGGCAAATTTCTATTCTGCAACACGCTTAGGTTGCTTTAGTTACAGGTTTGCAGTTGGGTTGATATCTATTTACAGTAGGAATTGTTTTGCTATTTTTTATTGCAGAAAAGACCATCAATTTACCTCTCACGCTTAAGCATAGTTACTAAGCCTAAAATCTATTTGTTGTACCTAGGATGGTACCCTTGTGTATAGTTTCAATTTGTGGCTTTCATGGTACCTATCTTTATATGACAAGTCTGTAGCCAAAGTATCGATGAGTAGAATAGCACTTTCAGAATAGTGTAGACATGTGTGTGGCTTGTCCAACTGTTTAAATTAAAAATAATTTTTTGGTTCCAGTAGTCCAACTACGACGCTCTTGCTTCGTCCACGGTCGCGTGCGCTTTGTTATAAGAAAGTTTTCGTCCACGGTAGCGTTGTTATATTGTTTTCGTCATGGGCGCTCGCACTTTATTATAAGAAAGTTTTCGTCCATGCTAGCAGAGGCCCTGTTTAGATCCCACCCAAAATCCAAAGTTTCCCAAGATTCTCCGTCACATCGAATTTTGCGGCTCATGCATGGAGCATTAAATGTAGGTAAAAAGAATAACTAATTGCACAGTTTGCCCGTAATTGACGAGACGAATCTTTTAAGCCTAAATAGTCCATAATTGGATAATTTTTGTCAAATAAAAACAAAAGTGCTACAGTGTTCATTTTCCAAACTGGAAGGGATCTAAACACCCCCAGAATCAATTTGCATCATTCAATTGTCTTTCTAGGACAAGCATGACAAAAACTTCCTTATAACAAAGAAAGTAATTTTTTTTGTTCCAGTAGTACAACTACAACAGCCTTGCTTCAGATTTTTCTACCACAGGTTTATGAGATACATACCAATTGCTATGATCATGGGTCTGTTTTCCAGTTAGCCTCTGCTAAATAAACCTGCATTGTTAAAAACGTTATATGCAGTGGCCTTCATTGTTTATTGTCCCATTGATTCCATGCTCTGATCTTAAAAAATATATAGACACGTTTAGATCTGCTATCGCAGTTCCAACCGACTACCTACGCGCGCGAGGGGCGCGCGTGATGGACCAGTAGAATATGGCGCATGCATTGCCGGCCAGATTCCCAGACGCCCAGTACTGTGGCACATCTAGCTACAGGCTGCAGCCGACCCAGGCACGGGAAAGAAAAAGAAACTTTCGGCGCGCGGCGCCGCGGCTAGCGAGGAGCAGCGCATCGAGACCCGCGCGGGCAGGGCAGTCCAGGCGCGGCACAGTGCGGGCGTACGCGCAGCTGCAGGGGTCAGGGCAGGGTGCAGGCGCAGCGATAGAGAGAGAGGGTCAGGGCAGGGTGGAGACGTTACCCGTAAACAATCATCCACCCTGTTCGTTTGTTGTTCAATCAGTTCAAATCAGCTAGCGAACGGTATTTCTCTCACGTAAAATCAACACCAGCCTGCGCAGGGCGCTCTGCTGTTCCTGCTACCCACCGCACGCTTTGCTGCTGGTGCAGGGCTTGCAAAATCTTCATAGATATACGTATCTTTATTTACGAGAATTGAATGTTATGGCTGGGAACACCTGTCTTGCTTTGAATGGGGTGGTTCAGTTTGCAAAATCTTCGTAGATATTTGGCATGAATCAAATGCCAAGTCGATAAAGATATGCGGACGTAAACCTATGTTTTTTTAATATATGAATTAATTTCTTCCCTAAAACATATCTTTTCTTTATAATATGACAAGCAACACTTATAATCGCAACTTTGCAAGCAGCAGTGACGCATATGTGTTGTGTTCGTTTCACTGATCGAGGAGATCTTCTGTGCCTGCGCTCGTCGGCGAAAGCCAGCCAAGTCCACACTCACAGTTGAGCGCACAATAAACTAGGCCTGCAACCAAGCACTGCACCAGCAGCAAAGGTGCACGCACTTGCCCTCCACCGCAAACAGTCACTGCACGTGCACGCGTCCCGAGGGAGGGCGCTTGCAGCAGCCGCACGCCGCAGTCTGCAGTCCGCCTTGTGTATCTCGGCGCCATGTATTATAGCGTCGAGATCGGCGCCACGTCGGAGCCACATCAGCGCCATGTTATCATCTGGTCTTCGATCTCGGCGTCAAGATCTGTGTCGCCGAGACGTTTTACCTTAACGTCATAAGTCCTGGCGCCGACCCCAGGGTCCAAAGATGAGTTTAAGTTTCTCAGAGGGCCAAATGTAAATTTTCTTCGAGAAAAGGGTTAAATTGTAAAAAATAAGGACGCTCCGTTCGCTGGTCTGAAACTTGACTGAAAAATACTGTTCCAACTAGTTTGTTGTGAGAGAAAAACACTGTAGCAGCTGAAACTGGCTGTGCAGAGGAGAAACAGCCGGCTGGTTCGCTAGAAACAGACCAGCGAACAAGACCTATATATCATCGCTGCCGGCTTCCGAATCAGGTACGACTTACCTCTGCTCGGAGGCCCAATGCAATATATGCATCTGATTAGTCCGGGGACAGCTGGGCTAGGCCTTCACGCGCCAGCACAAAGTTCCTATAGGAATTAACGGCCCAAGGCGCAGACAACAAAGAGATGATTCCACGCTCTTTGTCCACGAAGCTAAAACATTATTACACCAGAACTTGCCAACTTGATTAGCGCAGACAAATCAAAGGCAAAATTTGTGATCGATCCAATCGGAATTCATCAACATGAACAAGACTGGATGCACACAACCAACGTCATGCATGCTCTGGTCGTCTAATGCAAGATTTTAGGTGGGGCAGATCGAACCGCAGAAGATAACATAGTTCCAATGCTAACTGTCAAACCGCACTTAAACACTTGGAAGCATGTTTTCTTCTACCATCATCTGCCACGGAAATGCAGCTGTGGTCGTGGCCATTGACGCGCCAACCAAGTAAGTGCTGCAGTGCCGAGCAAGGGCGATTGAAGGATGTTGACGTGAGATCGATCACACTAGTAAGAACTAATCGTCCAAATCGTCACGGACCGAATAACACAGGGAATAACCTACACGTTTTCGCGGTGTAGAGCGGCGAGATTTACAAGGAAACCAATAAAGGATAGCTATCATGTGTTTACGAGGCGAAGAACGACTAGTTTTCAGGTAAAACTAGTAAAGAAACCGTCGACGCTCTCGCTCGAGAGGGGCCCCGTCGAGGCAAGGGCATCGAGGATAGCTATCATGTGTTTACGTGGCAAAGAACGACTATTTTTTAGGTAAAACTAGCAAAGGAACCGTCGACGCTCTCGCTCGAGAGGGACCCCGTCGGGGCAAGGGCATTGACAGGTTGACCTAGATCGGCCAAGCGGCCAATAAGTCTATAGCATCATCCTTGATCATCAGATCAAGCGATGAACAACATCATGGTGGTTTGAAGGGCAAAAGAGAGACAATAGATTGTTTTGTTGATTGTGTAGTTGGATACCACATTAGGGGTGGTCTTATCCGGTTAGAATACCAATATGGTACAATTCTATGTTCTTTTGTAGCGTTTCTCTTGAATTTAGCCAAAATTGACATGGATCAATTCTAAAATCGGCCTTGGGTCCAATTTAAATGTCAACAGGGGCAATCTTATAAAAAAAACTACTCACTCCATTCCAAACTATAAGAATTTCAGCTTTTCTAGATATATAACTTTTACTATACACTTAGATATACACTATGTCTAGATATATAGTAACATCAATATATCTAGAAAAGCCAAAATGCCTTGTAATTTGAAACGGAGGGAGTACAAAGCACAAGAACAAACACATCATCTACAATTGAATGAATAACCAAATAGGTAAAAAAGAAGTAAAGAAAAGAATTTCCCTTAACCTCCCGAACAATAACAATAAGAGCTCGCATGAATTTCACAAGGATCGCTGTCGATGCGGGACCCACAGGATACCCCACAAGGAAGAGAGGAGATCTAGTTTGATTAGGATTCCTCCCAAGTAATCCTAGTAGTAATACTACCCTGTAATCCTACTAGGACTCTACATTGTAAACCGACTAGGACTCTGGCCTCCTGACTATATAAAGGAGGACAGGCCCCTTAGATCGGGGGTTTTAGAAGAGAGTTCAGAGAACAACAACTGTACGACACTTGATAATCAATCCAACGCAAAGGCTAACGCCGACTGGACGTAGGGCTATTACTCGATCACCGATCGAGGGTCCGAACCAGGATAAATCGACTGTCTCTTGCGTTTACCGTCGAGTTCTGCATACGCTGAAGCCCGAACAAACTGCCTCGGGTATCCCCGTGGCAGGCTATCGGTGGTGAAACATCGACAGCTGGCACGCCAGGTAGGGGCTTTCGGTGACTTTGCATCCGAGAGCTCGACGAACCTCGACAACATGATTTTTTCGAAGGGATCAACCTTCATCTTCGGTTCGTGGATCTGCGAGGCAGGCGACGATGACAAGCTCCAAGGCTGTCTCCTCGAAGATTCGGATCATCATCAAGACCTTTCCATTTCGGCGACAACGATAGATCAGCTTGCCGGAAGATTCGCGTAGCTCATGATGTCCAATCCAACTCAGATTTTGCGGCTTCACGCATCCGATTCAAACTCAGGCTCCACTTCCGAGACGGAGTCTTATCCGAGTTCTTTCGGAAAACCAAGTTCTTTTTCGATAAGGCTCCGGAACACGACATCAACCTATCAAGAATACAACTCGGAGTACACTCAGAGTACTTTAAAGAAGACGGGTCCTTTTCTGTTCGGTCTCCGCAACAGGGCAACGTCTTATCAGGCATAGCTCGAAAGATCTCTTAATCCAGAGCTTGGAATACCACTGACAGGAGCTCAGGAAGGTCTCGTACTAATCGTAACATCTCAAGACTGCATCATCCACTGGCCAGGTTATGTTCCTGAAGATAGCAGTACCCGGCTAGTTGACACAACAATGACAATAGCTCTACCCTACCAAGAAGGAGACTCGATCTACGACCTTAAAGCCCCTACTGAAGTTATCAATAAGTCTGACAGTACAGAAACCAACGCCGATGACAGAACAACTCACGCACGAGAAGTATTCATGATTCGCCATCCTCGATCACCATTGGCCCCCCAGAAGCACCCGACATCAGGTCATCAGATGAATCTGAGTCCAACATATCACCCTTTATCCAAGGGCACGATGGTGAGACCGAAAATCAAAAGCAAGCTAGAGAAAGAAAAAACAAATTGAAACAAGGACGCCAACGCCGTGCTAGGCAGCGCAAGGAAGCATGGATCAGATATGAGTCAGATCTAGCTGAGTACGATAGAAGAAACTCAGAACAAGAAGTCGAAGAAAGACGCGCGGTAAATACACCCTACGACAGGATCCGAGAAGCACTAGAAGAACTCAGAGCAATCTCACATCCCAGTGAAAAATAGGAACAACTCCGGGACTAGCTCCGGTCAACAGCCCTAAGGACGCACGACGGAAGAACCCGTTCAAAACTACCTGCCAGATCGACATCTCATGCGCAAGAAGATCAAAATCAAAGGAAGTCCGCTTTCGAGAGACTTGGACCAAGTGGAAGTCACAACGAGGAAAGTAGAAGAGACCATAGTCAAAACTACCGAGTCGAACAACCAAGAAAGATCAGAAGCAAAGTACCCATTCAGACAGCCACGCAGAACTACTCTCGATAAGATGACAGTTGGCTAGAAGGAGGTGGCGAATCAGAATACAAAGAAGCCGGAGCGCACGATAGATTCCCCTGTTTTGCGAACAGACTTGCTTCAATACGACTACCTCATAAGTTCAAGCCGTCCAACCACTCTAAGTATGATGGCAAGACCGAACCAAGGCAGTGGCTCAGGATCTAATCGCAATCAATCGAACTAGCCGGAGGAAACGACGACATCAAGACTTTATTCTTCCCAATGGCCCTAGAAACCATGCCCCTCCAATGGTTCGACAAATTGAATCCAGGGTCGATCAGAAATTGGGAAGACTTACAAAGATCTTTCTGTGAAAATTTCGTAGGTATCATTACGCACCCCATCACCCACACAGAATTAAAAGGACTCAAGCAGAAAGGAGGCGAAAGTCTCAGAAATTACTATTGACGATTTGGCGAACTACATGCTCAAGTACACGACATCACCGAACGAGAAGTAATCGAAGCTTTCTCTCACGGAATCATGGCTAGGTGGCAATTTTAGGATTTTTGCAAAGAAAACCCGAGAAACAATGAAGAATTCAGACGCACAGTGGAAAGAATGATTACTGCAGAGGAGAAGACACGAGAAAGGTTCCCGGATAGAAACGCCCAAGACAACCCGAACAAGCGAAATCATCGAAACAGCAGACATCAGGAAAGAAAGCGTGGACCAGACAACACCGTAGCGACAGCTGACAAAGCAAGGACGTTTTCTAAACCTAGGAGGTATGATGACATTGAAAACATGCAGTGCATCTGGCACCCTAAATCAAATCATACAATCGGAGAGTGCTACACCTTCAAAGATCGATACACGAGAAAAAATAGTAAGGGGAACAATAAAGAAGGCAATCAGAAAAAAGATGAAGACAACCACGAAGACAAAGGATTCCAAAAATCTAGGGGGATAGTAGCAGTAATCTTCGCTGGGGCCCTAGATTCCAGAAGCAAACATCAAGAAAAGCTAGCTCTATGAACCATCATGGCAGCGGAATCGGCTACTCCAAGATATCTCAATTGGTCACAGTATCCAATCCAGTTTTCAAGAGAAGACCAATGGACTAGCGTAGGAAACGCAGGCCATTACCCACTGGTTCTAGATCCAGCTATCGCCGGTATGACTGTCACAAAAGTACTAATCCATGGGGGAGCCAGACTCAACATCATATTTTCAGAAACACTAAGGAAGATAGGACTACAACTCACCGGGATGATTACACCAACAAGCACCCCTTTTTATGGGATAGTACCCAGCAAGGCGGCCATGCCACTTGGGCAAATCACTCTACCGGTTACTTTTGAAACTCCCTCAAACTACCATACAGAGTTCATCAAATTTGAAGTTGCAGACTTCGATTCATCATATCACGCAATCCTCGGGCGCCTAGCACTAGCAAAATTCATGGCAATACCGCATTACCCATACCTATTGCTTAAGATACCAGGGCCTAACGGTGTTCTTTCCCTTCGAAGTGATTTGAAGCGCGCTTTTGACTACGACGTTCAAGCAATCCAAATTGCAGCAAAAGCACAAACCGCCAGTGGAAGAAAAGAGATAGCTACTATTACCGCAGAAATAAGCCCAGAAGAACTAGAGATACCGGCTAAAAAGCCCAGCATCCTCGCACCACCAAAAGAAGCCGACGTCAAGCAAATCGACTTGGGCACTGGTGATCCCTCCAAAACAGCAACCATCAGCGCCCACCTCTTGGCAAAATAGGAACTCACGCTCACCAACTTTCTTCGGGACAACAAAGATATCTTCGCCTGGAAGCCGGCCGACATGCCAGGTGTCCCAAGGGAGTTGGCTGAGCACGAAATCAATGTCAACGAAGGCTCCAAGCCTGTGAAGCAACGGCTACGACGGTTTTCACCCGACAAGAAGACAGCAATTAAAAAAGAAATCACAAAGCTAATGGCAGTAGGATTCATTAGGGAAATCCTTCATCCAGATTGGCTAGCAAACCTAGTTCTAGTACAGAAAAAGAACACGGACGAGTGGCGCATGTGCGTTGACTACACAGATCTCAATAAGCACTGCCCGAAAGATCCATTCGGACTACCACGCATTGATCAGATAGTTGATTCAATAGCAGGATCTGCCCTATTATCCTTTCTTGATTGTTATTTAGGATATCACCAGATCGCATTAAAGGAACAAGACCAGAGCAAGACATCCTTCATCACTCCTTTCGGTGCCTACTGCTACAAGACCATGTCGTTTGGACTCAAGAATGCTGGTGCCACTTACCAAAGAGCTATCCAAACATGCCTTGGTGAACAGATCGGCGAAAACGTAGAAGCATACGTGGATGACGTAGTAGTAAAAACAAAGAACCCAGATACACTAATTGAATACTTAAAGCAAACCTTCGAAAACCTGAAAAGGTGGAGGTGGAAATTGAACCCAAATAAGTGTGTATTCGGAGTTCCATCAGGACAACTACTCGGATTCTTGGTCAGTCATCGGGGAATCAAAGCCAGCGCCAAGCAAATTCGAGCCATAACAGAGATGGACCCTCCTCGAAGTGTCAAAGATGTGCAGAAACTAACAGACTGCATGGCGGCCCTCAATCGTTTCATATCAAGACTCGGCGAAAAAGGGCTACCTTTCTTTAAACTACTAAAGAAGACAGACAAGTTCGAGTGGACAGAAGAAGCCGACGAAGCTTTTAAAAGACTTAAAGAATACCTCACCTCCTCGCCCGTCCTCACACCTCCAAAGAAAGACGAAAACATGATGCTGTATATTGCGGCTACTTCTACTGTGATCAACACAGCAATAGTCATGGAAAGAGAAGAAGAAGGGCGCGTATATAAAGTACAACTCCCCGTATACTACATCAGCGAAGTACTGTCAGAATCAAAAATACGGTACCCGCATGTGCAAAAACTACTCTACGCCCTACTAATCAGTTCACGCAAGTTTCGCCACTATTTTGAAAGCCACAAGATTACCGTGGTGACGGATTTCCCACTCGGAGACATCCTACACAATAAAGACGCTATAGGGCGCATATCTAAGTGGGCAGTTAAACTTGGTGCTCTCAATATCAATTTCACACCACGGAAGGCAATTAAATCTCAAGCCCTTGTCGATTTTGTTGCCGAGTGGACAGAAATTCAACAACCTATGTCAAATACCGTCCTTGACCATTGGAAGATGTACTTTGATGGATCACTCAAGCTAGGTGGTGCCAGCACAGGCGTCCTCTTCATTTCTCCAGATGGAAAACAACTCAAGTATGTCCTTTAGATATTGTGGCAAGCTACAAACAATAAAGTAGAATATGAAGCTCTCATCCACGGACTCAAAGTGGCAATTACCCTCGGAATCAAGCGATTACTTGTATATGACGATTCGATAGTAGTCATCAACCAAATCAACAAAGATTGGGACTGCACCAAAGAAAACATGGGCGCTTATTGTGCTGAAATAAGAAAGCTCAAAAAACATTTTCAAGGATTAGAAATTCTATATGTCATGCGTGACTCCAATATTGCAGCAGACGTCCTCGCCAAACTCGGATCAGACAGGGCAAGGGTCCCACCAGGTGTGTTCATAGAGGAGTTGTTAGCTCCATCTATTAAACAACCCGGTGAGATAACCCCTGAACTCCAAGCCAAAGGCGCATAGATTCTGGTGGTCACAGCATCATGGACCCAGGTCTTTATTGATTATATCAAAGAGAATAAGTTACCAGCAGAAAAAGAAGAGGCTACCCGAGTTGTTCGCAAAAGCAAGAACTACGTCCTAGTAGGGGACAAGCTCTACAGAAGAGCCGCATCATCAGGAGTACTCCTAAAATGTGTCTCATTCCAAAAAGGCAAAGAGATCTTAGACGAAATACATTTAGGTTGCTGTGGGAATCATGCCGCTTTAAGAACACTAGTCGACAAAGCATTCCGCACCGGATTCTACTGGCCAACCGCTTTAAAAGACGCAGAAGAACTCATCAAAAAATGCAAAGGTTGTCAAATGTTCGCAAGACAGAATCATGTACCAGCTCACAATCTTATCTGTATCCCACCCGCTTGGCCTTTCTCCTGCTGGGGGCTGGATAAAGTAGGACCTCTCAAGAAAGCAAAGGGCGGTTTCGAGTACATCTTCGTAGCAATTGACAAGTTTACAAAGTGGATTGAATACAAACCACTCGCAAAATACAGCGTAGCCAAAGCAGTCGAGTTCATCCAAGACATTATGCACCACTTCAGCATGCCCAATCGAATCATCACAGATTTGGGTTCTCCCTTCACAGCTACAGAATTCCAAAGTTGGGCACAGGATTGTGGTTTCGGCATAGATTACGCATCAGTCGCACATCCAGAAGCCAACGGACAGGTAGAAAGGGCTAATGGACTCATACTAGCCGGATTAAAACCAAGATTGTATGAAGAACTAGTGGACTATGGATCCAAATGGATTGAAGAATTACCCAAAGTAGTATGAGGGCTACGAACTCAAGTAAGCAGAGCCACCGGATATTCACCTTTCTTCCTAGTTTACGGATCAGAAGTCGTATTACCTGCCGACTTGATCTAGACGTCACCAAGGATAGAACAATATGATGAAGGAGAAGCAGAACACACCCGAAGATTAGAACTCGACAGTACAGAAGAAGTCAGAGTAAACGCTACCCTTCAATCAGCAAGATACCTCCAAGGTTTAAGACGCCACTACAACAAGAGTACCTAGCCTCGATCACTCCAAATCGGAGACTTAGTACTAAGAAGAATACAAAAAACTAACGGACGCCATAAACTACTCAGTCCATGGGAAGGTCCTTTTATTGTCACAAAAGTCACCGGACCGGGTACGTACAAGCTGATAACCGAAGGTGGAAAAGAAGTCAACAATACATGGCACATCAGCCAACTAAGAAGATTCTACGTATGAAAACAACTCAAGGAAGAATATATATACAAGCCACAAGAGATCAACATTCAAGATCAATAGAGATGATGTTCCTTGACAACACATGTATTATTATAATTTTCATTCAAGATCAATAAAGATGGTGTTCATCGACAACATGTCCTATTATGGCTTTCCCTGAGTTGATTTCATGAACCAAAAAGCAACACGACTAATAATATGCCTGAGCATACCGGCTGAGAGTAAAAAAGCTAAAAAGATGCTTGATCCCGCCAATGAGGGTAGCTAACAAGCTAACACCCGAACCAAAAAGCAACACGGCTAATAATATGCCTGAGCATATCGACCGAGAGCAAAAAAGCTGAAAAGATGCTTGAGCCCGCCGATGAGGGTAGCTAACAAGCTAACACCCGAACCAAAAAGCAACACGGCTAATAATATGCCTGAGCATACCGACCGAGAGCAAAAAAGCTGAAAAGATACTTGAGCCCGCCGATGAGGGTAGCTAACAAGCTAACACCCGAACCAAAAAGCAACACGGCTAATAATATGCCTGAGCATACCGGCCGAGAGCAAAAAAACTAAAAAGATGCTTGAGCCCGCCGATGAGGGTAGCTAACAAGCTAACACCCGAATCAAAAAGCAACATGGCTAATAATATGCCTGAAAATACCAGCCGAGAGCAAAAGAGCTAAAAAGATGCTTGAGCCCACCAATAAGGGTAGCTAATAAGCTAACACCCGAACCAAAAAGCAAAATGGCTAATAGTATGCCTGAGCATTCCGGCCGAGAGCAAAAGAGCTCAAAAGATGCTTGAGCCCGCCGATGAGGGTAGCTAATAAGCTAACACCCGCTAGTCCTAAGACTTTTCAGTACCAACAAGATCAAGAAAGATTGTCAATACAACAATCTACATATACCGAGTTGTTTACATGGCGCAGACGAAAGCCAGACAAGCACTCAATGAAATAAGAAAGTTTATCAAGACAACGATCTACACATACCGAGTTGTTCACCTAGCACAGACGAAAGCCAGACAAACGACTACCTGGAAAAATGCTGATCACTTGGACAACTCATTCAAAGAATAAACAAAGCGTCAAGACAAAGAAGACATCAACAAAAATCTTCATTCAAAAAGAAGTATAATATCCCATTACAAAGGTTGGAGTACAAAGGTCAATTACATCAAGCATCATCATCAGGAGAAGAAATATCAATATTAAGATTATCTACAATCTTCCTGGCTAAATCTTTGACCTCAGGCTCCACCTTTTCAACAGCATCAATATACTCTTGACTCTCGGCTTCCTCTGTAATCTTGGATAAAGGCACCTCCGGAGAAGAACTTGGACTTGGGCAAGAACATTCTTGGTACATAGTTGGGCGCACCTCTTCACGAACTCTTGGAAACGAGTCGGAATTTGAGGAATCAACTAAGCCCAAGATTGGCCATCATCTGCTGGAGTTCGGAGAAGGTCGGCTACTGACCAAAAAGATTTCCACAAAGCATTCTAGTTCTCAGTAGCCGTCGCCAACTTGCTAGTCAAGACTTCAACAGTTTTTTGGACCTGCACAAGATCCCTGTCAGCTCCACGCCTAATCAACTTGACAAGCGCAAGTTCTTCTTCAGCATGAGTAATTACCTCTTCGGTCCTATTCTGACTACTGCGAACAAGTGTCTTCATCTCCTCAATATCCTCCGAGAGCTTCTGCTTTTCAACTCGGAGAGCTAGACAATGAAACAAAAACAAGTCAGCAGAAAGGGAAACTTGAAGACAGAAAGAATAAAAAAGAACCCGCAATACCTTTATACTCATTCTTCATGGCCTCCAAATTCTTCACGGCCTCCACATTCTTCAAGGCCTCCTGGACAGCAGCATCCCTCTGCTTTTCTGCCTCAACCACCCAGGCACGGATAGTCTGCTCCTCCCTCTGATGCGTTTGACGCTCAGTCTCCATCTTGGCCCGACAGAGATCAAGCTCTGTTTTTAAGGCAACAACCTCGGAAGACAACTTTTTCTCGGTTTCAGATGAGAAAAAGAAGTCGGTATGATCCCGAGAGAAAGACTGAATAAAAGGAGAAAGAGAAAAAAGACATAAGAACAGAAGAAAGGCGAACATCCAGAGAAAGAACTTCAGAAAAACTTACCTGGAGTTTTTCGCCAAAAGAAGACGCAAAGGTCCCCTAGGCGGTGGTCAGCTCCGACAATCGATGAGTGGCATCAAATTGCTGCACCACGTCATCATCCAAAGACGGACCACCAGAAGCAAGAAGAGGAGAAGACCCTGTATCCGAGTTCTTTTTGAATAAAAGAACCCGGAAATGTGCTCGGGCGCTGCAACAGGAAATGTTTTTAATTCTTCAAACAACCCAGAATCAAGACCCTCCAACTTTTTGTTCTAAATAGCAAGAGGCCCGGGGGCTACACTCAATGAGTGCACTTTTTTCTTCCAAACAGCGCACATCACTCAAATTCTTCAAGACAACGGTTCAAGACCCTCTAACTTTTTGTTCCAAATAGCAAGAGGTTCGGGGGCTACACTCAGTGAGTGCACTTTTTCTTCAAAAAAGCGCACATCACTCAGAAGACTTCTTCAGAACAAGAATTTTCAAACAACATAAAGATTCAGGACCCTCCAACTTTTTGTTCTAAATAGCAAGAGGCTCGGGGGCTACACCCAGATGGATGAACTTTTTTCAAAAAGCACTCACCACTCGAAGATCCCAAGAAGCGCTACATGGTTTCACTTAAGAAAGCACTCGGACGACGCTTGTTCCTACTCGACAAGACCTGAAGGAACAAGACGAGGCTTCCAGAGCTCAACCATGAAGTGCTCGGGGGCTTGTCGATGCGGGACCCACAGGATACCCCACAAGGAAGAGAGGAGATCTAGTTTGATTAGGAATCCTCCCATGTAATCCTAGTAGTAATACTACCCTTTAATCCTACTAGGACTCTACATTGTAAATTGACTAGGACTCTGGTCTCCTGACTATATAAAGGAGGGCAGAGCTCCTTAGATCGGGAGTTTTTAGAAGAGAGTTCAGAGAACAACAACTGTACGACACTTGATAATCAATCCAACGTAAAGGCTAAGGCCGACTGGACGTAGGGCTATTACTCGATCACAATCGAGGGCCCGAAACAGGATAAATCGACTGTCTCTTGCGTTTACCGTCGAGTTCAGCATACGCCAAAGCCCGAAACATACTGCCCCGGGTACCCCGTGGCAGGCTATCGGTGCTGAAACATAGACAATCGTATAGAAATTTCATAGAAATTAGTCCATTTTCACAAGAGAAAACCACATAAATTTGAAAAAAAAAAATAACGTTCCGAAGAGAGCTAAAAGTGGTTACCTTTAGGTCTTCTGTAAAATCCTATGCAGTGGCATCAAAATATAATCTTGTCAGGTAATCCGGCAGATTGTTGGGCGCGCCGACGACCCGCCCGCCGACGTCGGGGAACAACTCGTGCCCCGGCAGCGGCTCCACCCTGCCGTCGGCTCGGACGTGCACGGGGTACCTCATCAGGTGCCCCTGCAGCGGCCCCTTGCCGCCGTCGACGTCGTCGGCCGCGTACCTCCTCCAGTTCTCCCGTGCGATCCGGTTCACCATCCTCACGCAGCCCCGCGAATCCGGCCGCTGCACCTCCGGCCGCTGCACCGCATCCTTCCCCAGGTGCTCCTCCCACCATGGTTTCCAATATCGGCCGAAATCTCCGGATATTTCCGATATATCCTCTTTATCCGTAGGTGTCGATAAGGAAATATCTATCTTTTTTTTACAAATTTTGTTTAAATGTATTTAAATTTAAATTAAATTTTATTTGAATTTAGTCCGATATTTTTAATATATCTTGTTTATCCTTTTTATCTGTGACCTCGATAAATTTTAATTTCTGAAAATGAAAACCTTGCCTCCCACAGCCACATCCTGTACGCGTGCACCTTCCCGCGCGGGCAGGAGCCGGTGTGGTCCGGCTGGTACGCCCCGACAGCGATCTCCGTGTCGCGCGACCCCGCCAGCGAGCGCTGGTTGATGTTGGCGGAGCCGATGATGACGTACTCGTCGTCCACGATCATCCCCTTCGAGTGCACGTACACCATGAACCGCCGGTGCCGCCGCGCACGCGCCGCGGCGGAGCTTTGCTGTCGTCGGGCGGATCCGCCGGCGCCAATTTATTGCGGTCGCCGCCGGCCGCCGCGTCGTCCTCCGCCGGCTCCCGGTTGCCGAGGCAGTAGAAGTTGAGGTACTCCTGCGGGTGGCCACCTTTCCCCTCCTGCATCGCCGCCGCGACGACCCTGTACATCATCTCCATGGTCTGGTTCTGCCAGAAGAGGATCTCCTGCGCGGGGCCGGAGCTCGGGTTGCCCTCGGGCCACATGGGCATCACGACGTACGCGGCGAACGGCTCGCCGGCGCGGACCATGCTGGCGACCTTGAGCGCGATCTCCATGGGGACCAGGTTGCAGGCGCCGCTGTTCCGGTACGACGGCCAGGCGTAGGAGCCGCCGATGAAGTACTGGTTCTCCACGTACACGAACCGCTCCGCCGACCGGATCGCCGCCACGTACGCCGTGTGGATGCTCTGCTCTATGGCTAGGTTCTTGTCGCCGCTTGGAGGGGCTGAGGATCCAGGGGATGCGCTCCAGCTTCAGCAGCGCGTCGTCCTTCCGGTGCGCCGCCTTGCCGCCGAACATCTCCCGCAGCTTGGTCGCCTTCCGCCACCGCTGCTCGAAGTTCTTGAGGACGTCGTACGCCGCCGGCCCGTCCAGCCGGCAGTGCAGGTCGTGCCACGGCTGACGCGGACCTTTGATGTCCGCCTACGAACAAGAAGCAGATGGAGATCGTCATGGAGACATCTTCAATCTGCGGGTAGGTTCATGGCCGACGAGCGAGCGAGACGTACACCAAATGTGGGGTTGTAGACGTCGCCCTGGAAGACGGTGTTGAGGTCGCGGAAGAGCCTGTGGCTGGGTATGTCGTAACGGCCGGCGCAGAGGTCGAGGCCGCCGAGGAAGGCCGTGATCCGGCGGGTGGACTCGGACGCCGGCGTGTCGACGAGCACGCACTTCTGGTGGCGCGTGTACAGCGTCCCCACCACCTGCACGGCCGCAGCTGCACACGTCGCACTCAGTTTTTCATTCGACCCATAATAATTGCAAATTTACTCCTTCCGATCAACCAAAGCATTTCAAAAGTATTTGTAATATATTTTTTTTTGAAATTTATGAGTTTATAAGTGTTTTTGTACAAAAAAATTCAATCTCGCTTGCCTTTTGTTTGACGAATCCGAGCTTGCTGCTTGGGTAGCGCGGCGACAGCACGCAGATGACTGACGAGTACTCGAAGAACTTCTTCGTCTCCTCGTCGCGCGTCTGCATCACTCCTCTGCACCAACAATCCAAATGCAAATGCAAAATATATATACTGCTAGCTACTAATCTCCTCACGATTTGAATTTGAGTTGGAGTTTGAATTTGAATTTGAATTTTGAAGACGAACGAACCGTCTTTACGAAGAAGGTGTCGTGCGAGGTCTTATCGTCCCAGACGAGGAGCAGCACGCGGACGCCCTCCTGGGACTTGTACTTGAGCAGCTCGCCGAGGCTCATGTTCTCCACGGGCTCTCCACCGAGCTCCTCCACCTCGGCCGCCTTGGCCGCCATCTCCGGCGACATGTGGCCTCCCGCAGGAGCCGGACCCTGGTGTGCACCGACCAAGGGCGGGAGCTACAGGGTGGTCCCTGTGGACCGCGGACCACCCTGCGCTCGGCCCAACCAAGGCCCATAGGTAGAGTCAGTACTCGCCCAGTCGCTCGCGATCTTGCGGATTCCGCCGTCTGTTCCTCTCGCATCGTATTGTTTCCGTATTTTGCGTGGCGTGCGGTGCAGTCATGGGGTCGGTCGACGGCCGCGACGCAACTGCTGGCGGCGGAGAGCACGGCCATCGCCCATCGGACTCCGACAACCGACATCGTCATCTCCATGTCGGCAAACGCAAAGCAGCAGCCGAGCAGGGGCAGGCACTCTGAACTGCTTTGCCAATGTTAATTAGCCTGCTGCTGGCTGCTGCCCTACCTGTCTATCCCTATTCTGAATTCTTCTTTAGTCACAAGTACATAATACTCACGTTTCTTCTTTTCCTTTCAGTTTCCTCAATTTCAATATATGATTGGTGTTCTGCGATTTGCATGGACAGTCAGTCAGATAGGAGAAGTGCACAAGCTGACAAGCCATAGGGTATGCAAAACTGATTTTTTTTGTGCAAGTGCAACACTGAATTATTTTATCTCAATATATGATTTTTTGCAGTATTGGATTAATGGTTTGATATATTGAAACATTATATAATGTTGTTGCAGAATTCTTGAAAGATGAAGAGTCGCGTGCCCTTAAACCCAGCTTGATCCGCTTATTTTTTCATCCGAAACAGTGTTTTTCTCTCACAAATTCATCCAGCATTCCTCCAAACCATCCAGATTTCTCCAGAATTCAGACAAGCGAACAGACCCAAGCCTCTCTTTTTCAGAAATATGAAGCAAAGAAGAAGGCCTCTTCTCCATCTCCTTTTGTGGCTCCAGCTATTCTAGAAGAGCAAATTGAAGAACAAGAAGGTGGACCTGATCAAGACAGAGTAATTTAAGAGAATGTGATTTCAACTCCAATGCCCTGGGCATAATGAAAGTGAAGACTCTAGCAACAGAGGGAACTTCATTGAGCTTTTGAAGTGTCTTGCAGCAAATAATGAAGAGGTGGACAGGTTTGTTTTAAAAAATGCTCCGGGTAATTGCACATTGACTAGCCCAGCAGTCAGTTTGATGAAGTAAATATGGAGTTGCTTACTTGTATGGCTGCTTTGAATCTAGCAGATTCCTTCAGTTCTTTTAATGCAAACAAGGTACATAGACTTGCTGAATTTTACCTCAATGATTTTTCAAGCTCTGATTTGCTAGGACTCGATTTGCAACTTGAAACCTTTATTGATGACATGAGAAAAGATGAAATGTTCAAAGGCCTAAACAATCTTGTTGATCTCTCGGTAAAACTTATTGAAACAAAGAGGGATAAAATTTATCATTGGGTCTATTTACTTATCAAATTGGTATTGCTTCTACCGGTGACTACCGCAAGTGTTGAAAGAATATTTTCTACAATGACCTTTATCAAAAATAAGTTAAGAAATAATATGGGTGATAGCCTTCTGGATGATTGTCTAGTGACTTTTATTGAGCGGGATATCTTCTTATAATCGAGTGAAGAAGAGATCATCAACACTTTTATGGCTATTAGAAGGCGCAGACCTGACAAGAAGAAGAAGAAGTAGTGACATATTGTTCTTTAATTATTATAGGTATATAATATTTAAATTCTATGTTAACAAAGTTATACTCATCTATTTTATAAACTTTGTATGTTCTTTTTTTATTAATTGCGTTTTGTCATTCATATACCAGTGTACCGATATGTTAAATTTATAGCTGTTAAAAAATTTAGACAATACACCACCTAGCCACGAATCCTGGCTACGCCACTGGCACCGACCACCCGGCCACGTAGACGAGGCGCTGCGCGCAGAGCACCGCCATGCACAGGTCCTCCCAGCACCGCCCGGGCCGGAACCCAGGGCCGACGCCGACGCCCTCCACCTCGCTGTCGGCCACGTGCGCGTCCTGGTACAGCCGCACGTCGCAGCCGCGCCGCAGCGGGAAGTAGGCCGGCAGGCCGCGGTCGCCGGAGCGCTGCCGGGACGCCTCCGCAGCCGCGGGGACGAACGTGGCGGAGATGCAGACGCGGAGCCGCGGGGAATCGCCGGAGAGAACGAGGTGTGTGTGTGTGTGTGTGTGTGTGGAGGAAGTGGCGTGTGGCTTGTAAAAGGAAAAAATGAGAGAGAAGGGAGGCCCAGGCCGGGAATGGAATGCGATTCGGCCGTCAAGCTGCAAGGCACATAGTGGTGGATTATGCTTTCCGCTAATGGCAACTTGCGGTTGTGCGCGCGCTGAAGTTAAAGGCATAAAAATAAAACAAAGCTTAATCTGGAATTAGCAAGTGGGAGTAGGCGAGCGCGGGCCGCGGGGCAGACCCGCCGCCCTCCGCTTCTCCCTCAATGGAGGCAGCAAAGAGCGGCTGCTCCCCGACGGGGCCTCGCGGATGCGCGCCGCCCACCTTCCTCTTCCTCCTACTGGTCGCCGCTGCTTCGGCGACGGACACCATCCTCCCCGGCGCGGGCATCTCCGGGAACCAGGGATTCTTCGCTCCGGGAGCCGGCATCCACCACTTCCTGGGCGTCCGCTTCAAGAAGATGCCGAGCACCAGCCCCACGTTCTGGGTCGGGGACAGGGTCATCATCTCCGACCTCTCCGCCGCCGCGATGGAGGTCTCCGCCGGCAGCGTGTGCATCACGGAGGCCGGGTCTACCCTCTGGTGTTCGCCAGTGGCTGGGGACGCGCCGGGCGCCCCGCCGCCCGCCGCCGCCGCGGTGCTCCTCGGCAACGGCAACCTGGTGGTGAGGGACCAGACCAACGCCTCGCGGGTCCTGTGCCAGAGCTTCGATTCCCCCGGCGACTCGCTGCTCCCCGGCGCCAGGCTCGGGCTCGCCGGCGACACGGGGGCCAACGTCTCGTTGACGTACAAGGATTACTCGCACAATGGCAGCGTCAGCGTCGACCGGAGCAGGAGGAACGGGTTCGTGCTCACCACCGATGGGCATCCCAGCGTGGGCACCTTCCCGGATTGGATGGTGACATCACCAGACAATGGCAGCTCACTGGTGCTGAATCCTCCGGACAATCCTAATCTGACCGAGTTCTTGCAGTTCCACCTGGGGCAAGTCAGCTTGATGCGGTGGTCAGAGGATTCTGCAGTGGCAAATAGCAGTGGCTGGGTAGCTCGTTGGACCTTCCCTTCAGATTGCAAATCCAGTGGCTTCTTCTGTGGCAATTTCGGTGCGTGTCTGCACATCGTGTGCTCGACGAATTGCCCATGAGAACTCCAGATAGTTGAAGAGTGTGAAAAGGCTCGGTCTAGCAGCAGGCACGGGAGCACGGCCATGGAGCTGATGCTTAGCCTGGAGCTCCAAGCGGTTCAAGCCACAATAGATGCAGTAGACCATGACGAGATGATGCCCGTATGATTATTGGGTCACGTCATTTGTTTGAAATCTCAAAAGGTTTGTTTGCATCATTATATCCATCTTATGGCAGATGCAATTGCATCGATGGATTTGAGCCTTCCTATCCAACTGAGTGGAGCCTCGGATCCTTTGCTACTGGTTGCTCGAGATCGAGATCTCTTCCATTGAGCTGCGAGACGAATGGCCAGATTGAACATGATGACTCTTTTATCCTGCTGGACAAGCTGCAGGGGCTCCCTTATGATTCTCAGAATGATTTAGCAGGAAGTGATGAAGATTGTAAGCAAGCCTGTCTCAGCAAATGCTACTGTGTCGCGTATGTGTATGACTCTGGATGCAAGCTGTGGTACTACAACCTGTACAACCTGAGTTTTGCTTCTAGACCTCCATACAGCAAGGTTTATGTTCGTTGGGGCTCCAAACTCAGGGCCAAAAATGGCTTGCACACATGGCTGATTGTTTTCTTGGTGATCGGGTTAATAGCATTGGCTTCTGTGATATTGGTACTGGCGCTTCTATGGAGATACAGGAGAGATCTATTTACTTGCAGAAAGTTTGAAGTAGAAGGTTCTCTTGTGTTCTACTCTTATGCACAAGTCAAGAAAGCCACAAGAAAATTCTCTGATAAACTCGGCGAGGGAGGTTTTGGAAGTGTTTTCAGGGGAACAATGCCAGGATCAACCGTTGTTGCTGTTAAGAGTCTCAAAGGTAGCGGGCAAGCAGATAAGCAATTCAGAGCTGAAGTGCAGACAATTGGGGTGATCAAACACTCCAATCTCGTTCGTCTTCTGGGATTTTGTGTTAAATGAGATACGAGGTTGCTGGTCTATGAGTATATGCCTAATGGGTCTTTGGATTCACACCTCTTCTCGGAAAGATCCAGTCTTCTGAACTGGACTTTGGCATGGCAAAGCTTCTTGGACGTGAATTCAACTCTGCATTGACCACCATCCGAGGAACCATGGGATACCTCGCGCCAGAGTGGATATCTAGGCAGCCTATCACTAAAAAGGCAGATGTTTATAGCTTTGGCATCGTGCTTCTTGAAATAATCTCAGGAAGAAGGACTACAAAGAGGCTGAAATTCGGAAGCCACCGATACTTCCCTCGGAAAATATCCATACCGTTTTCATCCCTAATCACGGCCTGGCCACAACAGGTAGTCACGCGGGAACGCCGCGCGTACTTTCTAGTTAGTCAGAAAAGTAGAGGTCATCCTACATTATTTCATATAGTGGCAGTATGTGTAGCAGCCCCTACGACGATTGTCAATTGGGAGACAGATGGCCAAGTGTGGGACTTAGGACTTAGGAGAGACTCACAGTCATAGGGAGAGAGGGAAATGAGAGACAGAGAGCCGACAGAATTCAGAGAATCGGACTTTAAAAGATTTTGATAGAACAGAGGAGACCAGACTTAACTAGATTTGATGATATTTTCGGTTCTGAGCCCCAACTGTCGGTTCAATTAAAAACCCGACAATGAAATTATCATTGTCGGATTCTTAATAAGATCGGCAATGATAATCTATTTTCGTTTTCGGTTGATTCAAAAAATTCAACGGTGATGTCCATTTTCTTTTAAACCGTGAGTGATAACCCTATCACTATCGGCTCATGTACCTCCGTAAGTGATTCTTAGTTTTGAAGTAGTAGGAACATATGAATAGATTTGAAGTTAACAGTACATTTAATTTACCAACGGTGTTCATACATCCAGTTCCACCCATGGATGGCCCCCACAAAAATCAATGAATCATCAGTAACCATGAATTTTGTCATAGCTTCAGTTGGCCCAGTGGCCAACCGGGCCGCATGGCACGGCACGAGCACGGGCACGATGCGCCGCACTATGGGGCCACGACACTATGCGGCATGACGTCCTACCGTGCCGTGCCGTCTCGGGCCGCCGTGCCCAACTCTCGGCCCAGGCACGGCCCTATGTCTCCTTAGCCGTGCCGTGCCGTGCTCACAGGCACGGTAGTCCACCATGGCCGTGACGGCCCGTGGCTGCAAGGGAGGAGCCGAGGAGCTCGGCAAGCCAAGCGGCCAAGCCATGTAGCTGGCGTGACAAACATGCTGTCGTCGAGCCACTCCTCAGCCCCGCTGTGCCCTCGCATCGTCGCCGCGGCCGCCGCGGCGTCGCAGCGGTGCCTCGCACGAATGCCGTCGGGCCGCCGTAGCTATGCCTCGCACAAACGCCATCGCGTCGCCGCCGCCGTAGCCGCACCTCGAGGAGAAGACGAGTGGGGGAGGAGTGGCCTGGGACTGCCGGCTGCCGGCTTAGGGAGCGCGAGGTGGAGAGGCACGAGAGGCTTCTGCGGTTGGGACTCGGGAAGAGGAGACAGGAGGAGTAACGAGAGAAAGAAATGACGGCTGGGAGGGGAAGAATGAGAGAGAATGAGGAGGGAGTTGCTTTTATAGCTAGGTCAAGTCAATCCAACGGACAACAATACTTCAGGGTCGAGAATAATCGAGCCAACATCGTGCCGTCCCATTAATCGTGCCGTGCTCGTGCCGGCACTACGGTCGAACCTTCGGCCTAGACATGGCCCTAAATCGTGCCCGTGCCAGCACCGGCACTATGGACATCGTGCCGTGCTAGTGTCGTGCTTTTTCAGGCTGGCCCGTGCCGGCCCATCATGCCTGGCCTATTTGGCCATCTATCACGGAACTAGCCATATATACAGGAGAGGTGGCAAATAAATCACGAAAAAACGAGAGCCGCTATACGTTTTGAATTTTGTTTTGTTGGAGAAAGCAAAAAGAAAATGGTCACAGCATCTGGCCTGGCAGGCCAACCTGTACCTGACACGTTCATAAAAAAATGTCATGAAAAAGGAAGAAAGAAATGGAGATGCGGGGTATCGATCCCCGTACCTCTCGCATGCTAAGCGAGCGCTCTACCATCTGAGCTACATCCCCATGATATTTACTGAAAGTAAATCATCCCCTGTAATCTTAATCATTGTTTCCCAACAAAACAGGTGCCCTTGAGGAAATAGAGGATCCACTAACCAGAGACCTTCCAGGTCGTCTTCGTGAAGAGTATGAGGAGTCATAATCCTTGGTTGTAAATTTTCATTAGGTAAATTTGTTGATTCCTATCCACTTTTCTTTTAAGTTTTTTTTTGAAACCCACTTTTCTTTTAAGTTAATACTCTTGCTACTTATGTCAAGCTATAGAGGAAGTATATGATAATTTTTTGAAAGTCATCTCACTCCTTCCCTAGTTCCCTGTGGCTCGCACTTCATGATAAGTGGAGGAAGAAACCATCTTTCCCACTTTCTTTGTTCAATTCTGAAAACAAGGAAAGGAACCCGACAAACCTAGGCTCTGTTTGGTTCAGAGCCAGACCTCGCCGTAGGCTTCGTGCCAGAAGCTAGTCGCATGTTTAGTCACGTGCGCCCAGTTCACTTTTCACGTTGCAGTTTGCCAAATGTTTACCGAACAAATCATCCTCCGTATTTTTTGCACGGCCACGTCTCTGGTGGGGAGTCCATAGGCGGGCACCAAACAAGCCTCTAGTAGGGACTAGGGATAGAACCCTAGGCTAGCTGCCCGGGTTATTCACCTGCCTGGGAGTTGCCTGCCTTCATTTGCAAGGATGCTCGTTCAACGGTGAGTCTAAGTTAGGCATGTATTCCGGTGGTAGGTCTATCCGGTGGGACATTACCCACCAGGGTTTAAACTCTGATGATCATATCTTTTTCTGAAATTTTTTAAAAAAAATTAGGGTACACGCACGTGTACGCGTTCGGTGGTACTGCGAGTTTCCCGCGCACTGGAGGCGGCGACGCCTCCCAATCTCTTCTTTGCGTGTGTACAAACGCGCACGCGTGTGTGTACGTGTGGTGTGAGTGTGGAGTATGTGGGTTGTGTGCGTCCAAATTGTACCCGATAAAAAAATTATACATGGGATTTTGAGGCCCCGGTGGGAAACAGAGAACATGGCCCTATACCGAGGAAATACAAATGGCTTGAACATATTTCCTAACTCTACATGACGTGGAAAAAATAAGATAAATAGAACAGTGAAATTCATGGTAACCAATAAAGGGTGAAAAATTGAATGTGATCAAACCTTGATGAGAACGTGATGACACGAGGTTAATAGAATAGAAGCGCTAAAACATCCGCAGATCCACTAGATGGACAGACGTCTAGAACAGTGACTAGTCCAAGAGGCAAGAAGCCATAAAAATATCGTTAATGCTTAGGCATGGGCGTCCATCCCATCCAGACGCTGCGCCTTAATGCTTGGGCATGGGCGTCTATCCCATCTAGACGCCACGCCTCACTCCGCTCGCTACTGCTGCCTTCTCCCATCGCACGTCCCACCATGCGACACTCGCTCGCTTGCTCCTTGCTCCTACCAGTCACGCGCCCCACCTGCGCCCCTCTCTCCCGCCTGTTGCGCGCCCCACCCACCTCGCTCCTCACTTCGGCCATGTGCCATGCCGCCCGCTCCCTTCCGCAGCGTGCGCTGCCCGCCCGCCCGAGCCAAAGCTGGTGCTGGTGGTGGTGGTGCTCGCGCACCGCCGCTGGTGCTTGTGCTGGTGGTGCTCGCGCACCGCCGCCGGATCCCACCCCGACGACCAGAATCGACCGGCCTCGGCCTTCCCCTCCCATATATGTTGCAAATGTGTTTCACGTGTTTCAGATGTTTCAGAGGTATGTTGCAATTGTTACATATGAATGTTGTAAAAATAGATCAGGATGTAACATATTTTGCAAGTGTTTTCAGAGGTATGTTATAAGCATTTGTTCAAAATGTTTCATATGTTCAAACGTATGTTGCAGCAAGTGTTTTATCTGGATGTTGCACATGTTTCACACACATGTTGCAAAGTGTTTTATCTGGATGTTGCATATGTTTCACACACATGTTACAAGTGTTTTATCTAAATGTTGCATATTTTTCACACATATGTTGCAACAATATGTTTCAAATGTTTCATCTGTGTCGTATGTTGCATCCAAATGTATAATTTATGTTGCAAGTGTTTCACAGGGGCATGGTGAGTGATGGGCACACGGCCCAAGTATCGGGGGATGGGGCGCGGCGAGCTGAGGGCCGGCGGACGGGGGCGCAGCGAGCTGGGGGCCGGCTCCTGGGTCCCGCCCACGCGAAGAGAGAGGAGGGGGTCAGGGGGATGGAGCGGGGCGCAACGACGGGGCAGGGTGCGCGTGCAGGGCCGGGAGGGCTGCGCGGCCTTTTGGACGCGAGGAGCGGCGGGCGCAGCGTGCGAGTTGAAGCGAGGTGGACGGAGGCCGGCTGCGTGTGTATCCGTCCGAACGTCCAGGCGCTAGCCACGTTCTAAAAATATCACACATCATCCGTCAACGGTGTGGAACCTAACCTTACTTAGGACTCAGGAGCAAATTAAGTTTAAGATAATTGGACTGAGTGACTAATTGGTCATTGGGGTGTACGTATGTGTGTTGGTGTGGTGGGGTGGGTGACTCAGTCCTAATGCTATCGCGCCACTGACGCTGTGCCATGTACATGCCTAAGTGAGTCATGCAATGGCCCATGATACAATGTGATCAGATAATTACCAAGTATTATTAGTATATGCTAGCAAATGCTGTAAACTATCGTCCTGTTCGCTTGGTTTATAAGCTGTACTTTTTCAGCCAACGAACAGTATTTTTCTCTCACAACAAATCAGCCAATAGTACTTTCGGTTATGGCTTATCAGACAAATGAATAGAGCAATGGAAGGGGTAAGCCACTGACCTTTTCGGTACTCGAGCAAATCTCGCCTTGCCTTATCCAGCGAGGATCTACAGGAGAGTCATATATGTTTTGGTTAAGTCGACAAAGCGTGCTACTTTGAGGCCTGTGGTGGCAGGAGAAAAAAAAATCCTTACTAGTCCTCCCGGCGAGATAATTCGAGTTGTTCGGCATGGCAAGGTAAGGCAAAGGTGGCATCGGAATCAAATTGACCCTTAATTTCACTCTGAACTAAATTGAATAGGCGTTGTAAGTCGAATTTTCAGTAGAATTTTGGCCCTTTATTTTATCAATTGATTAATGACATGACAGACAACTTAGTTAGCAACAAGAATAAACTTGAGTAGGCTTCCTGATCAGACACGTACGTGCCTTCTCACAGCTGTTCTGATGCATGGGAATTGAAGCTTACTCACAAATCTGTACATACGGACACCAGACCACTGTTTGTTAGCCCCCGGTTGGGTCACGACTGCTCACGATGATTTTTTTAAACCTTTTTTCAAACAATTTTAAAATTAATCTGGTTGCTTTTTTTATTTTGACATCCATCCCATTACGCGCGGCCAACCACCCTGACACACCAAGCAGCACGCGCGGATGGCCTGCCACCGTGGCAGGTCAGCCAAGCACAGGCAGCTGACGTGGCCCTCCTCCCTGCCTCGCCGGGCGGGCCAACATGTCGGAGTGGTTTGGTCGCGCCAACGCAATAGGAGCGGCCAAACAGGTTAGATGTAAAAATAAAAAAGCAACTAGATTAATTATTTCGAAAATTATTTGAAAAAAGGTTAAAAAAAAATCCCGGGAGGGCTACTAGAGGAGTATAGCCGTCACTGGATTTGCAAACAAGTACCTAGATTGTGGAACTATTCCAATGGAAGCCTCTTCGCAAAAGGTGAAAGAAATGATTTGATGCAGAGGCAAGAAATGGACGATTTGGAGGGGCACTTCCGCTTAACGGTCTGGCACGACGGGTAACGCGGGGTTCGCGGTCTGAAGTGCTCAACGGTCATCTCGCCAACGAACATGTCCAGCTAGCACTAGCAGTACAGCTGTGCACACGCGCACGCGACGTAAGCTCACTATCTCATGTGGTTTAACGTACTCCGAGTTAGTTGGACGTAATTTGGCGTATGCGGAAACCATTCTTTTAGCTGGCAAAGAAGTGTGCCAACTAAGTTGAGCATATTTAGTTCTTTACGTTATCGACCAATGCGGTCGTGAATGACATGACTTTTTTTGTACAGTTGTGGCATCATGTTCTGTTTTGGCGTTTGTGAAGGCCGTGGTAGTGGTCTCGCATTTGTGTGTGTTTCTTTGGTCGAATAAGGCTAGACACTTCTTATAAACAATGTACACTTAGAAGAAAATGGATGAATCATTTTGCATAGGTTTAATTTTACAATGTGTAGCATACACTTTTACATGGGAATGACACAAATCTTAAGTACTAAACTAAAACTTTGAATTTTATTGTAGTTTGGGTGGAAACTGTGCAGAAACAAATGAATCATCAACCACAGTTGGATCTCCGCATTCACACAGAGGCGGGTTGCCAAGTCGCTTTGAGGCGGGTTGCCAAGTCGCTTTGAGGTGGCTTTGATCTTCTCCTCGTCCATCATTGGTGGAGGGTTCGGGGTGGGTGAAACCCAACGCTTGATGTCCTCGTATTTTGTTGGAGTAAGCACCCATTTCTTGTGGAAAAGGAGGAACCTTGGGTGTGTATTGCCCCCTGCCACGCCAACCCGCCTGGCAGCGGTCCGCGTTTCACTGACCTGCCATGGTGGCAGGCCAGCCACGCCAGGCGGGCCGGCATGTCGGAGTTGTTTGCTGGTGCGGCCAAATGGGTTAGATGTAAAAATGAAAAAACAACCAGATAAATTTTAAAAATTGTTTGAAAAAAGGTTAAAAATAAAAAAAATCTAGGAGTGCTACTAGAGGAGTATAGCTGTCACTGGACTTCCAAACTAGTACCTAGAAACTATTCCAATGAAAGTCTCTTCTCAAAAGGTGGAAGAAATGATTTGGTGCATAGACATGAAATGGACAATTTAGAGGGGCTCTTCCGCGTAATGGTTTGGCGCGTCGGGGAACGCGAGGTTCACGGTTTGAAGTGCTGAATGGTCATCTCGCCAGCGAACATGTCCAGCTAGCAGTACAGCTGCGCACATGCGCACACGGCGTAACGCTCATTATCCCACGTGGTTTAATGTTCTCCGAGTTAGTTGGGCGTAATTTGGCATATGCGGAAACAATTCTTTTAGCTGGCAAAGAAGAGTGCCAGCTAGGTTGAGCATATTTAGTAGCGATTAAATGTATTCTTTACGTTATCGACCAATGCGGTCGTCAATGACATGGTTTTTTTGTACGATTGTGGCGTTATGTTATGTTTTGGCGTTTGTGAAGGCAGTGATAGTGGTCTCACGTTTGTGTGTGTTTCTTTCGTCGAATAAGGCTAGACATTTCTTATAAACAATATACACTTAGAAGAAAATGGTTGAATCATTTTGCATAGGTTGACTTTTAAAATATGTGTAGCGTACACTTTTACATGGGAATGACACAAATCATAAGTACTAAACTAAAACTTTGAATTTTACAGTAGTTTGTGTGGCAACTATGTAGAAACAAATGAATCATCAACCACAGCTGGATCTCCTCATTCACAGAGGCGGGTTGTCAAGTCACTTTGAGGCGGCTTTGTTTTTCTCCTCGTACGTCATTGGTGGAGGGTTTGGGGGAGGTGGAACCCAACGCTTTAAGTCCTCATATTTTGTTGGAGAAAGCCCCCATTTCTTGTGGAAAAGGAGGAACCTTGGGTCAAACTTGTGAGGCCCATCGATCCACTGAAAGAAGTAGCACATCTCCTCGCTCTATAAAATAGAATGCCAACATCAAAACAGGTATCTCGTAGGGAACATAATACTATGAACTATTTATAGACAATTACTTACACAACAATCACCAGATGTGTAGTACGCTCGGAAAGCAGTATCTGGATGCTTCGATTCAACCATGTGGGCCTGCTTACCATAGTCACAATTAGGAACTGATAGTTTAGGATGGACAGGTGCATATCCTTGCAAGAAGCGTTGGGGTATAAATCTTTGGGACGACCTCATTTTCTCCACTTCTCCATACAATACATGTATCAAAACGGAGGGTACTAAGAAAGCAAATCCAGTTGCCTAAATTCCTAATCTAAACATTTAATGGTAATATAGACAAATAACCCATAATAACTAACTAACTAAACTTAAACTTAGCCTAAACATAACAACTATCAAACTAAAATATATAGAGATTAACAAAAATTAACCTACACTTAAACACGCTAACTAAAATTTCTAACCAACTTACTAACCTAAACATAGAGCAAATGCAAGTACATGTACACGTAAAAATCAAGGGCAGCCACTAAACCTAACCTTCCTAACATATTCAATCTACCAAAAATACTTTGCATCTCTTCCAAACAAAGATTATGCTTCAAACCCTAGGTACCAAGCCAACTCTTCAAATACACCATGAAAACATGAAAATGAGCGGGGGAGGAAGAAACAAGTGAGGCAGAGAGGGAGGGAGGGAGCCGTGCCGAGGCTCTATATCCCCCCCCCCCTGTCGTGCCAGGCGGGTTGGTGCGGCAGGGGCCATGCCCAAGATGATGACGCGACAAGGATGGCCATGTCAGCGGTCCACGCTTCGCTGACCTGCCACGGTGTCAGGCCAACCACGCCAGGCGGGCCGGCGTGTCAGAGTGGTTTGGCCGCGCAAGGGCAATAGGCGCGGCCAAACGGGTTAGATGTAAAAATAAAAAAGCAACTAGATTAATATTAAAAATTGTTTGAAAAAAGATTAAAAATAAAAAAAATCTAGGAGGGCTACCGGAGGAGTATAGTTGTCACTGGATCTGCAAACTAGTAACTAGATTTTGGAACTATTCCAATGGAAGTCTCTTCACAAGAGGTGGAAGAAATGATTTGGTGCAGAGATAAGAAATGGGTGATTTGGAGGGGCTCTTCCGCATAACGGTTTGGCGCGACGGGTAACGCGGGGTTCACGTTTTGAAGTGCTCAACGGTCATCTCGCCAGCGAACATGTCCAGCTAGCAGTACAGCTGCGCATACGCGCACGCGGCGTAAGGCTCATTATTCCACGTGGTTTAACGTAGTCCTTGTTAGTTGGGTGTAATTTGGTGTATGCGGAAACAGTTCTTTTAGCTAGCGAAGAAGAGTGCTAGCTAGGTCGAGCATATTTAGGTCGTGAATGACATGGCTTTTTTTTTGTACGATTGTGGGGTTATGTTCTGTTTTGGCGTTTGTGAAGGCAGTGGCAGTGGTCTCGTGTTTGTGTGTTTCTTTCATCAAATAAGGCTAGACATTTGTTATAAACAATGTACACTTAGAAGAAAATGGCTGAATCATTTTTCATAGGTTGAATTTTACAATATGTGTAGCATACACTTTTACATGGGAATGACACAAATCGTAAGTACGGAACTAAAACTTTGAATTTTACGGTAGTTTGGGTGGAAATTGTAAAACTGACGGATATATGCTAGGAGCTCATTAAATAGGAACGTTCCAAAACAATATATCCAAAAGATATGATGTATTACTTGGCTAATTTTGACTACACAATTAATGTAGGGACACCTAGCTTCTCATTTTCTTTCTACAGATTTAGAATCAATGGAAAAGGGCTAGTTCTGTGGCTCAAATAATAAGTATGGATATATCACTTTGTTTGCACTTGAGTGGATATTTGGATCATCCATTTCTGTAGGCTCTTTGTGGCAGTTTTGGATTGTGACTATTTAATAAGTGGCATATCCAACTTATCTTTTATTCTATAGGTGTACATACATTTTTAGGTTATAACATTAATGACTGGAGAAAGAAGATTGATCGGAGATATTTAGATAGGCACCCTTTTCATGCAGATAGGACATACGCGGATGTCTTAGGAATAAAAAAGCAATACATTTGTCAATTGGTCATCTCATCGTACTTGTTGTTTTGGACATCAGGTCGTCAGCAGTCACCAAAACGAGGGAGGCCATCTTTTCGATGGTCAAGGCGCGGCTTATCTGGCCATGCCATCGATTCCTAATTGTATACCAAAAAAATAAATCTTAAAGATATAAAGATAATAAAAAGATAAAAAGAAAAATTGTGAAGCCTGCGTTCAAGATATTAAATAGATAGAAGTAAAATTTGCATGGCCCTGCCATCTTATGGTATGTATATCCCTTCTTTTTTTTATTTTGCTTTTCTCTTTTCTACTTTCTCTGTCCTTTAATACATTTGCATTTATAGATTCTAGAATAGATTAAGATAGAACACAAAAGATACATGTGTCCTCATTTTATTTTCTAATCAAACGTTATCATCAGCATGATTAAATGTATTTTAATCATCTATTTCTACAGGCTCTTTGTGGCAGTTTTGGATTGTGACTTATTTAAGAAGTGTGGCAGTATAGCATATCCAATCTTTTATCTATTAAGGGTTCAACAACATATGTATTGGAAAGGGTCTGTGGTCTAGTGATGTTCTCCTCGACAACGAGGCGTATGTGGTGACGAAGGTAGGGTTTGCGTGCATGTGTGCGTTCATAGGGATGGGTGTGCATCCGTTGTGAGTGTCTGAGTTGTACTGTGTAATCGCAAAAAAAAAGATATATGTGTGTATGCATTTTTAGGTTATAATACTAATGACCAGAGAAGAAGATTGTGGAGAGACTACGGGCCTATTTGGCTTCCGTCGCATATCCCTGTGTCGGGGATCTAGCGCCGCTGAGTGTGGCCCACGAACGAGCGCCACACTTTTGGCGAGAGTTGGCACTGAGTTACACAGGGAACAACGCCACACTTTCGACATACCCAACACGCGGCAGCAATCGAACACGGATATGGAATGTGTGGCCCACGAAACGAGCGCTACACTTTTGGCGAGAGTTGGCCCTGAGTTGCACAGGAATGGCGCCGCACTTTCAACATACAGCATGCCGCGTGCACTTCAGGTGTGGCATGCTATGGCTATGAGCCACACAAACCTTACGTCCTTGTAGATGGCACCCTTTTCATGCAGATAGGAAGTCTTATCATATGAATAAAAAAGGCAATATTTGTCAACTGGTTATCTCTTTGCACTTGTCGTTTTGGACATCAGCAGTCACCAAAATAAGTCAACGTGGGAAGCCATCTTTTCGATGGTGAAGGCACGCCTTTATGCGGCCATGATATTGATTCGTAATTGTATATCACGAAAACAAATCTTTAAGATATGAAGATATTACAATTAGATAGATAAAAATAAAATTTGTTCTCTATATCCTTCCTAAATGATAGGAATAGAGATTTTGGTGAAAAACTGTCCTCCAACGGTTTCTCTAAATGGTTATCAAATATAACCATCTTCTATTCCGGATTTTCGCTAGCCAAATATAGAAGACAAGAATGACTCTTTAGAGTGACCACGAGATATAGAAAAACTGTTGGAAAGTGAAAAGATATAGAAAGCGATTTTCATGCAAATGACTCTTCAAATGGAGATTTAGAGAGTGAGATGTAGAAAGCCTCTTGGAGATGCTCTAAGAAGATAAAATAAAATCTGCAAAGCCTGCATGCCATCTTATCTTATGGTACATATCTATTTTTTTTCTCTTTTCTGCAATATACTATATTATTACATCTTAAAAAATACAATTCTAACTTTCTAAGTATAATCAATGTCAAACTATTTTAAGTTTGACTAAGTTTATAAAAAGTAGTATCAACATACTATGTAAATTTGTTTCACGACAAATCAAACCATAGTTTTTAGTATATGATAAATGCTATTTTTTTATATAAATTTGGCTAATTTGAGATCATTTGACTTAGTACTACTATCTAGAATTGTATGTTGGATGGAGGGATATATAGGTAACTCACATGTTGATTCTCATCTTTTACCACACCTTCTTCCTCCATATCATAGTCGCTTCACAGGTGGGGCTAAATTCTTTTCCGAAGATTGTTTTACGACAGATCCCTATTTAGCTACCAATTATAGCAATGATGAGTCAGACCAAGTTCCTTAAAACTGGTTTTCTAATGCAAACGTGCATGCAATTGATTTGCTCTTCTTGATAGCTCATATACTACATGCACTACTATAGATAGCTCGTCATTGTTGGCTAAAAAACCACTGTCACCGCTGATTTCACGAATTGACGATGATAGCAGGCAATGATATGGATCTTCACCACTGTCGGTTTGAAAACATGTGGTGAATTGTTTTATAGAAAAAACACAATTGCACCTACTGCCACCCATACGCGCCGTGGCATCGTCGTCCACACACAGCCCAACCATGTCGCTCGATTGCCGAGCTCACGCCTGTGCCAACCCACGTCATTCGCCACCAAGCTCGCCACTTGTCATCATTTGATCCAGGCGGATCTAGGCCATCGGCGCCACCGTCGCATAGATCCAGGCTGGGGTGCCACACCCTCACCTGACGCCACCATGCCTAACGCCATGCCTCGCCCTAGGCTGCCCTAGATCTGCCTTACCTGGCTATGGAAGAGGAAGGGGCAATGGTGGGAGAGGAAGCTGCGTAGGCAGAGGGGGCAGCACGGGTAAAGGAAGAGGGGGACACCAATGGGAGAGAGCCTGCGTGTGTGCTTGAGGGAGAGACGGCTAGCATTTAAGTGTATATATACTTGCGGCTGGTTTTCAGTAACGCTTTGTAGCCTCGGTCTACGCTGGCGGATACTTTGCCACCGTTGTTAGTGGCCCCCTCTCTTGTAAATGCTTTGATGCCGAGAACGTGCTAGCCGTCTCCTTGCCGGATGCTTTGTCGCGATGGTCGGCTCGGTGTACGCTGGCGGGTGGAAGAGGAATTTGGGGGAACCCTGATGGCGTCTCCCTCTCGCGCAACCCCTTCGCGTGGAGCTACGCGGGCAAGTACGTCCCCGTGGCGTGGGCGCACATCCTGGACACGAACATAGCGCTGCTGGAGGCGCAGCGCGTGAACCTGGGACGCTCCAGCACCGGCGCCACGTCCACGTCGTCGGGCTCCACCACTGCTCCGGTGGTTGGCTCCACCACTCCTCCGCGCCCAAGCAGAAGCACCAACAGCTCAACTTGGAGGTGCTTAGGCCACCAGAGATGCGCCGGAGCAGCTCGGCCGAGGCGCTCCACGAGTGACACCGCGAGCGCGTGCGACAGAGGGAGCAACATCCTCGGCACTCGCCTCGTGCAGTCGCACGGACCAGAGCGGGCGGCGGCGGTGCCAGCGGAGGGTGCGGCGAGCGCCTGGTGCTACACGTGCGCCGCCACAACCGCCCCGCGTGCTGCGGCCTTACCTGCAGCACGTGGAGTCCGTGGCCGACGAGATGGAGCAGCACCGCCACGAGCTACGGCAGTTCGCCAACGCCGACGTGGGCACGGCCACGGGCGCGACGCGCTAGGCGTCGGCTTCCTCAAGGGCCGCGCCTACTACCACCGCCTCGGTCGCATCTGGCGTGAGAGCTACCTCCTCCATGGCCCGCCGGGCACCGGCAAGTCCACGTTCGCGGCGGCCATGGCGAGGTTCCTGGGCTACGACATCGACCTGTCACGCGCCGACGAGGAACTCCGCGTGCTGCTCCTGCACACCACCCCGCGTTCGCTCATCCTCGTCGACGTGTCGTGCTGCGGCGAGGAGCGCGTCATGGGTGTTCACCATGCGCGGGGGCAAGGACGCCATCGACGCCGCGGTGCTGCGCCTGGGCTAGCTGGACGTCCACATCCAGTTCACACACTGCGACTTCGAGGCGTTCAAGGCGTTTGCCAGCAACTACCTGGGGCTCAAGGACCACAAGCCTGTGCGCGATCACCAGGGTGGTGTACCCGATCACGAAGCGGTCCAGCGCCTCCTTCCTGAGCTTCTCCGAGTCGGAGTCAAGCGCGCTGGTGACCTCGTCCAGCAGCAGGATGACGGAGTTGTGGGCGCTGGAGGGCCTGGCGCTGCTGCGGCGGGTGTTGACGAGCGCCGCCTCGTGCGCCTGCTCCTGCATGCGGATGAGCTTGGCGTAGGTGCCGTTCTCGACGTTGGCCATGAGCTCGCCGTGCTCATGCGTGCCCATCTCAGCCGAAGATACGAGATGACAATGATAGGGTGTTTTTTATAAAATTTTATCTAGTCAGCAGCTACATAAAGGGGTATGGACCTGTGGTACACGACTTAACAAGTCTAAGGAGCCGTATTTCGAGTTTGAGAGTTCGTGGACCTAAGTGGTACGGAGCCGCAAGTTTAAGGGCCACCATTGTATTTAACTCTCTTTTTTAAGATATATCAGATGTGAAGCGCTCTTTTGAGTGTCTTTGTCATCAAAAAAAAAACTTAATTATCTCAATAGGTTCGTGATGGCAGCATGTAATTCGCTCATCACTTACAAATCGAGCATATTGTTCCAAGTCGCACGCACTGCACCATAAAAATAGGCTGCTGAATGCTACTGCAAGCCAGCCTCATACTGAAACAAGAAAACATGCTTCTTCTATCTCATCATCTCATAAAATACTTCTTCCAAAAAAAGAAAAGAGAGACAGAAAATGGACATCAAGTGAAAAGAAAAACATTTCATATTTCTTTCCGCAAGTACACATGCGTGCCGAGATCTAGTAGACAGTGGGAGAGGACGCATAGAAAGCATCGCATTTCTCTAATAAAAATTAAAACGTTACTAAAATTAATTATGTAGTAGTGGGAGATGACCCTGCATACGGTCGGTATTGTCGCTCATTGAAACTAGTTAGTCTTTTTTTTCTGACCTCATTGAAATTAGTTAGTTAATATCACAACCATAATGCTACCATTAAGACCCTCTCTCTACCCACTGCTGCATGCCTCGCTCGCCTAATAAAAAAATCAAGGCCCAATTCGGCTGGCTGAAATTTGGCTGCTGCTGATGCTGATGCTGATTTGTTGTGACATAAAAACATTGTTCCTTCGCTAAAAAGTCATCATGAAAAAACAGGGCCCAAATCCCCACGAAAGCTCGTCACCCCCACTCCGCGCTTGTGGGCACTGCTTCACGACGCTGTGCGGCCGTCTGTCCCAATCCGCCGTGCCACCGCTGAAGATGTGCATGCAGCCCGTGGGCCAAAGGCCCGGCCCAAAGCACGGTTATTGGGCCCGACCCGAGCACGGCATGGCCTGAACCCTAACCGGGCCCGTGCCGGCCCAAAGCCCGTAGCAGGCCGGGCTTGGGCTGAGGCCTCGGCCCGGTGGAGGCCCGGCAGCTGGAGGGGCTATATAAGCCCCCCCCCCCCGCCCCGGCGGACCCCCACCTTCGGCCATTCCCCCTCACTCCGCCCGCGCCCGCAGCTGTTCGCCCGCCACCCTCGCCTCTGAGCTCTGAAACCCTAATCCTAATCCCCACCTTGCCTCGCCTCTCGCCGCCCGTCGCCCACCGTCGACCACCTCCCAGGCTACCGCTACCGACGCCGGATGTTGAGATCTCCTCTTCTATGATCTCCCCCCTCCTCGTCTCACTTCTTCCTCCCTACCTCTCTGACTAGTTTGACTCTATGTCTCTCTCTGACCGGATCTTGGGATCTCCTTTTGTCTTCCCCCTCTTCCCCGTCTCGTCTTCGTCTTCTTTTCCATTTCTCTGACGCCGGGCTCCGTCTCCATGCAGGCAAGTACCTCTAACCCTAACCCTAACCCTAGATCTAGTAGGCAATCACACGAACCCTAATCCATTTCTCGGTGTTTTTGGTTCGTAGGTCGCCGGTGTGTAGCTGGTGCCGCAGGAGGCGTTGAGGGACGGTGCCGGTTGGGTGGGTGCCATCTGCCATGGCCGGCTCTGAGTTTATGTGATTGTTGAATATGAATATGTGAACCTGTGGTTGTTTGAAGTTTGAACCTGTGATTGTGCTGTTTGAAATATGGTGTTTACTGTGTAACGGGCTATGGGCTGGCCCGATGGACCAGTGGGCCATGGGCTCAACGGGCTGGCACGGCCTGATATTCGGCCCACGGACCGTGCCTGGGTCGTCCACCAGGCACGGTGGACTGTTCAGGCATGGCCCGGTGGCCCGGTGGGCCAAAAGAGCCCGAGCCCTATCGGGCCGTGCCTGGCCCGGGCCCGGGCCGTGCTGGCCCGTTGCTCATCTTTAGCCACCGCCCACTCTGGCGCACCGCCATCCCCCGTGGCACCACCGTCTCCCATGGAGAGGAGGAATCCTCCGCGTCAGGTACGCTGCCAGCCGCCCCACCGACTGTAGTCGGCGCCGGACCCGGTCGTCGGCGCCTCGCCCTCCGCCTCCAAGCTCCATGCATGTGCTCGACGAGCGCAGAGGCGCCTCCGCCCCCCACCGCGCCGCCGTGCTCCGTCCTTCGCTGCGCCCAGGCCAGGCGGCCAGGAGAGGGGGGCGTTGTTGGCCAGTCCCAGGCCAGCCGTAAGCGCAACTGGCCGCTGCCAGGCGACGGCACCATCCTCGGCTGCTGGCTAACCGAAACCGGCCATCCCCCGCTCTAGGCTGCGCCATATGGAAGAAGGGAAAACATATGTTGCAAGCGTTTGTTTTGAGTGTTTGAGGTATGTTGCAAGTGTTTCATACGGATGTTACAAACATAGATCGGGATGTTGCACATGTTGCAATGGTTGTACACGTATGTTGCAAGCTCTTGTTCTCAATGTTTCATCTGTTTTTTCGATGTATGTTGTGTCGGTGCAGAAAGTGACCAATATGTAAATATTTATAGTTTTGCTGTACGTTGTGATCGGAGGTGGCCTAGCACTCAATGACACATGGCTTATACTGGTTCAGACAACGTGCCCTACGTCCCATTTGAGTCAGTCAGTGACTTTATTCCTGAGCCCAGGTGCTCGAAGTTTGCTGTGGGGTTACAAACGGAAGGGAGAAAGATGGGGGTACAAGAGGTCCGGTCGGACTCTGGTCTGAAGGGCCGAGAGTGACGGGAGCTCTACTATGCGCTAAGTGTTTGAGCGTGTGCTCAAGGTTTGAACCTAGTGGTTCTGCTGTTGTGTGCTAGTGAACTGATTGATCTATCTATTGGGAGAGAGCGCATCCCCTTTTATAGGTGAAGGGACGGCCTTACAAGTGTGAGAGAGAGAGAGTACCATTGCTACTAAGTCTTGTTGCCCACACCGTTGGGTATAAGATGATTGTAGGCACCCATAACACTGTTAAATGTCATATGCATGTGGGAGGTTACGTCGTCTTCTTTTGATGTGGCAGACGTCGGTGCCTGTCATACTGTTGATGCCTAGAGGCATGTAGGGGGTTTTGCCATATTCGCCTGGTATGGTAAACATCGGCGCCCACAACACTGTTGATACCTGGTGGCATGTGGGGGGGGAGCCTTACCATGTTTGTCTGGTATGGGAGTTGATGGCGCAAATGTCGGCGCCCACAACACTGTTGATACCTGGTGGCATGTGGGGGGGAGCCTTACCATGTTTGTCTGGTATGGGAGTTGATGGCGCAAATGTCAGCGCCCACAACACTGCTTGGGTCCTGACATGCTAGGAAGGTTGCAGGGTACCCTTCTGACATGCCCTATTGGTACTGTCCTACAGGTGTACAGGGTATGGTCTTCGGTATTGCGGTTGACTTGAGTGCCCTGCCTTACTTTCTCCATCTGTTTCTGGTCCTCACCGAGCGGGCGTCCCCGGTCGGTTGGTCCTAGTCAGCTCTAATTGCGCCAGTCGGAGAAGAGCTGTAAGTAGGGGTCTGGCGTATCTCTGGTTGGAGACGTGGGTCAGAGTCGAAAGTGGTATTTGGCCAGGCCTTCCGGTTGGAGAGGCCGTCCAGAGGCAGATCGGAGTCGGAAGCGAGTGTTGTTCCTCTTTAGTGGGACCTTCCGGTCGGAGAGGCGGGCCGGAGTCAGAAGCAGGCGCCGTTTCTCCTTGGCTAGGCCTTCTGTTTGGAGATTGGATTACCCTTCTGGCCTGTCATTTAGGTTTTTGGGCCGGCCCATGAGTTGCGCGTCGTTCGCAACGTTGTCTGCTGGACTGAGCCTTTGTTGGGAAGCCGATCCATGAGGGACCCCGGGTTTATGAACCCGACAGGAGCCCCCGAGCCCCCAGGCGATTCGGGTAGAATCGTCTGGGGAATTTTTTTTGTTTTGACGGTGGGTGCGCGCGAGTGCACCCGCGGGTGTAGCCCCCTAGCCCTGGGCGATTCGGGTAGAATCGTCTGGGGGTTTCATGTTGCCAGCGGGGGAAGTTTTGTTTCGTCAGCGGGTGCACTCGCGCGCACCCGCAGGTGTAGCCCTCGAGACCCTAGGCGGTTTGGTCTGAATCGCCTGGGGGGTTTTGTCAGCGGTCAGTTTAGGGATCGAACGAGATAGAGTTCACGGATCCTGGCGTCGGGCGTAGCCGAGGCAGTTTTAGGGATTGGGCGAGACGGAGTTGTGAATCCTAGCGTCGGGCATGCCGAGGCAGTTTAGGGATTGGGGGAGACGGAGTCGTGGATCCTGGCGTCGAGCGTGTCGAGGTAGTTTAGGGATCGGGCGAGACGGAGTTTGCGGATCCTGGCGTCGGGCGCAGCCGAGGCAGTTTAGGGATCGGGCGAGACAGAGTTCGCAGACCCTGGCGTCGGGCGTAGCCGAGGCAATTTAGGGATCGGGCGAGACGGAGTTCATGGATCCTGGCGTTGGGCGTGCCGAGGCAGTTTAGGGATCGGGCAAGACGGAGTCGTGGATCCTGGCGTTGGGCGCAACTGAGGCAGTTTTTACGGATGGGGCAAGACTGAGTCATGGATCCTGGCATTGGGTGTGTCGAGGTAGTTTAGGGATCGGGCAAGATGGAGTTCGCGGATCCAGGCGTCGGGCGCAGCCGAGGCAGTTTAGGGATCGGGCGAGACGGAGTTCGCGGACCCTGGCGTCGGGCGCAGCCGAGGCAGTTTAGGGATTAGGTGAGACAGAGTTCGTGGATCCTGGTGTTGGGCGTGCCGAGGTAGTTTAGGGATCGAGCGAGACGGAGTCGCGGATCCTGGCATCGGGCGCAGCCGAGCCAGTTTTTAGGGATCGGGCAAGACGAAGTCGTGGAACCTAGCGTCAGGCGTGCCGAGGTAGTTTTTAGGGATCGAGCGAGATGGAGTCACAGATCCTAGCATCGGGCGTGCCAAGGCAGTTTAGGGATCAGGCGAGACGGAGTTCGCGGATCCTGGCGTCGGGCGTAGCCGAGGCAGTTTAGGGGTCGGGTGAGACAGAGTTCGCGGATCCTGACGTCGGGCGTGCTGAGGCAGTTTAGGGGTCGGGCGAGGTGGAGTCGTGGATCCTGGCGTCGGACGTGCCGAGGCAGTTTTTAGTTGTCTTGAGCCCCTGAGCCCTGTTGGGCTTGGTAGGGGTCGGTTGAGTTTTGTGCGTTACCCCATCCACGGTTTCTCGCAACTAGAGGGGCTGAGCTAACGTCGCTTGCCTCAATGGCTCGAGTGACGCGCTCGGTGAGCTCGCTAACGGGTATGATCGAGTGAAATCTGGGTCCGTCGTTCGTGACGGGGTTGGCATAGCCCTCATGTGACATTCCACTGCTCCTTAACCTGCAACCCGGTAGATGCCTAGGTCGTTCCGGAGACCGACCCGGGTGACCTGCTGGCCTCCCCTCGATGGAGATTCTGTGGGTTTGGCAGAGGTTAGGATCAAGCGAGAAGGTTGAGATGACCCTATCTGCTTCGGGGCAGACTGGCCGAGGGCCACTCGGGGCTCATCTGTGTTTTCTCCCCTGGCTCTATTTGACGTGAGGCGGCCTCGAGCCCTTCGTGGGCTAACCTTCGAACCCCGGTCGTTTGTTGCTCATGTTGAATGAGGCAACTGCTGCTTCGTGACGCAACACGGATCATTGTGATGCATTTAACTGCATATGCGATGCCTCAGATGTATGAAATGAATGAATGCGTGCATGGATGAATGAATGATTATATAAAGAAATAGTGAGGGTTGGTAATGTTACCTTGATGACTCGAGTGACGGGGTTTGAAGAGCTCCAATCGGAAATGTCCGACCGGGATCCGCGCTCGTCGTTCGTGATGGAGTCGGCATGGCCCACATGGGGCGTCCCATTGCTCCTTAACTGTCTCTCGACGTTTTCCTGAGTCGTTCGATTGACTTAGGAAGCCCGATGGTCTCTCTTGGGCGGAGATCCCATAGTTGGGCCTTTCCAAGTCCCGCCTAGGAAGGCGGAGGGCCGCCAGCACGTGGTGGCGCTTTGTTTCTCGTGCCCGGTCGTGCGGTAGTGGTGGGCCATACCTAGGCCATGTCCTATTTGACCAAGCACCGTTCCATCGGGCAGGGTGTGTCCCATTGGTCAAGGTGCGTCCCATCGGTCAGGGCGCGTCCCGTCGTTTCCCATCCGCATTTGAATGGGGGATGGGAGAGGGTTTTTCGCCCCAATCCTTTGCCCTTCTTCAACTGCTGCATCTTCTCCTTAAATAGGGGAAGGGAGAGGGAAAGGAGAACTCATAGACCCATTCGTGATTTTAGAGTGCGATGTTGAGCTGGAGGTCATCCAGCGTAGATGAGGTGGTGCTAGCCGCCTTCACCGAGAAGGAGTTGCTTTCGTCGAAGGAGGTGGCGCACTGGAGGGTACTGCACATCGCCGGCTTCGTCAACGTCTGCGAGTCTTTTGTCGGGATGGAGCCGCATGTGGACTCCTTCCGGCGAGTCTTCTCTGGGCGAGCCTTGTCGGAGAGGAAGACGCTCGGGACTGCGCTGGTGGGAGGTTTCGCCCTTGCAGCTGCTCAGGTTGGCCAGTTCATAAAGTTTGATGAGACATCTTCCATCCATGGCGGCCATACCTCGGCGGGCAGCGTCCCTACCTAGGAGCGGCCTTGACTGCATGAGAAGGTCAGGAGCTCCATGCTCTTCTGCTGAGCATCTATGGGTGCGACGCCCTTGAGGGACCCGTTGTGCTCGCCGAAGTCGAGGGAGCGGAACCGAGCGGGGCCCTTGCGGCGGTGGTTATGTCCGGCGGCATGTGCCGTGGCCTCTCCTTTGGCAGCAGCCGATGCCGCCGAGCGGCCATAGTAGTATTTGGAGTAGAAGTAGTCGTCAAATGTAATCGTTAAGTTCGTGGGGGAGCCCTCGTGTGAACAGTTTTTGTATCAATGAATACATCAGTTCTGTTTTGTGATAGAATCACTATCCGTTTCTTGTTTTTTATCCTAGTATAGCTTTGTTTTTATCGTTTCTTTTTCGCACCTGCCCATTCGTTCCATAGGCTGCAACTTTTAAGAACCTGGGCATGGCCCACGAGGCTCGTAACCGTAGGTCGTGGCAGGGTGCGCTCGGTCGGGAGTAAAAACAAAGTCACGTAGGGTAATCAAAGGAATGGAATGTGCTTTCGTTCGGGCAAAAAGTTTTTGCCATGTGATAGTAAAAAAGAGAGGTAGTATTTAGTATTGTACCCTCATGGAGCCCCCGAGCGACCCGTGCTGAAAGTGTTTAGGCTGGGGTGCTTTACAGGAGCAAGTATTGAATAAAAGCGATAAGACTGAATTTAGGGGAAAAATCGACATAGCTGTTCAATATTCCAAGTGTTGGTGAGAACATTGCCATTGTCATCTTTTAGTCGGTAGGCGCTCGGTCAGATGACCTCGGTCACCGTATAGGGTCCTTCCCATGGTGGAGAGAGTTTGTGTTTCTCCTTCGTTGATTGGGTCCTCCGGAGTACGAGATCACCGACTTTGAGGATCCTCTCCCTGATCTTCCTTTCATGGTACATGCGGAGAGTTTACTGGTAGCGAGCGGAGCGGATGACGGTCGTCTCGCGGGCCTCCTCGAGCAGGTTGACTACGTCTTGCTGAGCCTCCATGGCTCGGTCACGGTCGAAAGCCTTCACTCTTGGGGCGCCGTGGTCGAGGTCGGAGGGCAGCACTGCTTCACCTCCATAGGCTAGAAAGAAGGGTGTGAACCCTATGGATCAGTTCGGGGTCGTTCTTAGGCTCCATAGGATCACTAGGACCTCTGTGATCCATCGCCCGACGTACTTGTTGAGTCGATCGAAGATGCGTGGCTTAAGTCCTTGGAGAACCATGCCGTTGGCATGCTCGACCTGATCGTTAGTACATGGATGTCCGACCGAGGCCCAGTCGATCCTGATGTTGTATCCATCACTGAAGTCCAGGAAATTCTTCCCGGTAAAGTTAGTCCCATGGTCAGTGATGATGCAGTTAGGAACACCGAACCGGTAGATGATGTCGAGGAAGAATTTGACCGCCTCTTCTGAGCGGATGTTGGTGATGGGCTTGGCCTCTATCCACTTGGTGAACTTGTCGACCGCTATGAGTAGGTGAGTGAAGCCGCTCGGGTCCTTTTTGAGGGGTCCTACCACGTCGAGGCCCCAGACCGCGAATGACCAGGTGATGGGGATGGTTTGAAGCTCTTGTGCCGGCAAATAAGTTTGCTGAGCGTAGAATTGGCATCCCTCACACCTGCGGATGACCTCCTCTGCATCTCGTAGTGCGGTGGGCCAGTAAAAACCTTGGCAAAAGGCTTTTCCGACCAGCGACCTTGGGGCCACGTGATGTCCGTAGATCCAGGCATGGACCTCGAGGAGGAGCTGCTTCCCCTGGTTGGTAGGGATGCACTTCATGAGCGCCCCCAATGGACTCCGTTTGTAGAGTTCGTCACTTCAGTGGGGTAGATCCCCACCGCCTTGGTTTCCTCCAGTGGGTGGAAGGCCGTCCAGGAGGTTGGTTTGTTGCAGTTCAGGACTACTGGGGTCGACGACTCCCCGAGCTACGGGAGCTCGGACGAGTTGATGACCGTGGTGGTGAGCTCGAAATGCTCGCGGTCGTACATGAAGGCGTGCGAGAAGGCGCTGCCCACAGTGATGACGCCATTTGGTCCCGGCATCTTTAGCTTGAGGTAGGTGTAGTTAGGGATTACCATGAATTTGGCGTAGCATGGCTGCGCCCAAGATGGCGTGGTAGGACCCTGGGAAGTCCACCACTTTGAAGGTGAGGACCTCCGAGCAGAAGTTGGCTCGGTTGCCAAATGTGACGGGCAGATCGATCTGCCCGAGCGGGTACGCCTGCGCTCCCGGGATGCGCATGGCATCAAGGGTGTCGACGTAGAGGATGTTGAGGCCGCTGCCTCCATCCATCAGCACCTTGGTGAGGCGCTTCTTGCAGATGATGGGGTCGACGACGAGCGGATAGCGTCCTGGTCTGGCGACGTGGGAGGGATGGTCCCTCTGATCGAAGGTGATCGGAGATTCCGACCAGCTAAGGAAGGAGGGGATGTCTGTGTCAGCGGTGCATGCCTCTCTGTAGCGTACCTTATGCTGGCGCTTGGAGCAGATGGCGTCGGATCCCTCGAAGATCATGATGCATTCCTCAGGGTCAGGGAAGCTGTCCCCGTCCTTGCCTGCCGTGCCTCCTTTCTTGGCTGCTGCCTCTTTGCCGTCTCCTTCTTTCTGCCTATCGGCCTATCGCAGCAAACGTTTGAGGAGCTCATAGTCCTTGTAGAGGTGTTGGACAGGGTAGGCATGGTTGGTGCACGGACTATCCATGAGCTTGTTGAAGTGGTCAGGTAGTCCCTACTGGGGCTACTTGCCCGCGCGATCAGCTACGGCGACCAACGCGGTGTTGTCCGGTCGGCGCCGATCCTTTTTGTTCTTCTTGCCCATCTGTGTGGAGGGGCCCTCTTCTTGGTCCCCGCACTTGGCCTTGCCTTTGTCCCGGCCTCTATTGAAGACCGCTTTGACCGCCTCCTCGCTGGAGGCATGGTTAGTGGCGACGTCGAGCAGGTCTCGGGTGGTACGGGGCTTCCGGCAGCCAAGCTTGTGGATCAGGGACTCGCAGGTCATCCCAGAGAGGAATACACTGATGATGTCCGCGTCGATGACATCAGGGAGGGAGTTACATCGTTGGGAGAACCTACGGATGTAATCCCGCAGGGACTCGCTGGGCTCCTGCTGGCAGCTCTTGAGGTCCCAGGAGTTACCAGGGCAGACATACGTCCCCTGGAAATTTCCGACGAAGACCCTCTTGAGGTCCGCCCAGTCGCGAATGCTGTCGTGCAGGAGGAATTCAAGCCACGCCTAAACATGTTCTCCCATGCAGATGGGGAGATATTGAATGATGAAAAGGTCATCATCCACCCCTCTGGCTCGGCAGGCGAGCCAGAAATCTTCGAGCCAAATACCGGGGTTCGTCTCCCCGGTGTACTTGGCGATGTTGGTGGGCGATCGGAAGCGCTGTGGAAACGGCGCTCTCTGGATACGCCGGCCAAAGGCCCGTGGTCTCGGGCCATCCGGGCTGGGACTCCGGTCGTCTAGCCGGCGACCATGCCTAGGGCGCGTTTCACCGCTCCCCTCGATGCTTCGGCCGGGGCCCATGTCGCCTGCCCTCATCGCCGCCCGATGGATGTCATCATCATGTCGAGCCTGATGCTGGTTGCTGATGACGCTGCGAGCGTCTTGGTGCGGACCGAGCCATTCTCGTATCGGCGGTTGGTGTGGAGCAGGTGCCAGGTCGGACCGCACCGCAGCCGCGGCCTCCTGTACCGCGCTTGGCGACCGTAGTGGTGAACGGATGGAGCGATCCATCTGGTGCATCCCCACTCCCCTGGTGGGGAGAGAGGCCGCGAGTCGGAGTTATGATGCGAAGCTTTCCGCCTGTTGAACGGCGGTGGCTTCCACCAGCGCCCAGAGGTTCTGGTAGACCGCCCACTACTGGGGGTCGACAGGCTCGGGTACGCCGCGCAGAAGCATTGCCGCAGTGGTGATGTTCTGGCTAGCCCGAGCGAACTGTGGGGGGTCATTCCCCTCGTTTATGATGTCGCGCCAGACCTGGCGGGCGCGACCCCGGGCGTCGCTCGCCGAGTCACGCGCGTGGGGTGCAACATGCTGCACCGAGCGCGTCGGCACAGGCGGCGGTTGGTTGTGCCGCCGTTGTCGTAGCTCCTCGGCATGCTTTTGTGTGGGCGCGAGGGCCCCCGCACATGGGTCCGGAGGGGTGTGAGTCCGCAAAGACTCCGCCACCATCGGCGGCTGTCCCAGAGCGTCCACCATAGCGCACTCCCAGGATAGACGGTGGCTAGGTGCCACGTTGCCGATGCTGGAGTCGTCGCTCTCAACCTCGTCATCCAGGTGTTCGTGGAAAGTGGTGGGAGCATAGCTCGCCATTCCCACGAATTCGGATGTGAGAGGGGGCGGCGCCAGCGTCCTTCGGAGCCCCCGAGCGTATGCATCCGCGAGGGACGTGAGGCCATAGGGGAACCGGTCGTACGGTGTTTGCGGTGTGGACAATATGGTCCCTCTGGATAATCGGCGGAAGATAATAAATAGCGAGTAAATAACAACATGTACATTACTCACAACGAGGTTTGAGTAGAGCGTTTGCTTGGATTGAAGCCCAGGCGTCTCATCGTTGAAGTCGTTGTGTGTCCCGGAGCCGATGGAGGGCGCCCCTTCGACGGGCGCCGGAACAAGTGCCTCCTCGCGGAGGTGTAGTACGCCGAGCCGGTCGGCGACGAAGTCCAGGCTTCCAAAGAGGAAGGCCTGGGATGGCTCAAAGACGGGTGGAACCCAGATCCCAACGGGTGGAAGTGCGAGAAACTCCAGCGAGCCGAAGTGAGTCGTATCGCTTGAGCCCGCCATGGCAAAGGTGGCGGAAAAGTGGACCATCCGATGACCAAAAGTGTGAACGTACAGCGTCTTCCCCATGGACGGCGTCAACTGTCGGTGCAGAAAGTGAGCAACACGTAAATATTTGTAGTTTTGCTGTACGTTGTGATCGGAGGTGGCCTAGCACTCAATGACACATGGTTTATACTGGTCCAGGCAACGTGCCCTACGTCCAGTTTGAGTCGGTCGGTGATTTTATTCCTGAGCCCAGGTGCTCGAAGTTTGTTGTGGGGTTACAAATGGAAGGGAGAAAGATGGGGGGTACAAGAGGTCCGGTCGGACTCTGGTCTGAAGGGCCGAGAGTGACGGGAGCTCCGCTATGCGCTAAGTGTTTGAGCGTGTGCTCGAGGTTTGAACCTAGTGGTTCTGCTGTTGTGTGCTAGTGAACTGATCGATCTATCTGTTGGGAGAGAGCGCATCCTCTTTTATAGGTGAAGGGGATGGCCTTACAACTGAGAGAGAGAGAACACATGCTACTAAGTCTTGTTGCCCACGTCGTCGGGTACAAGATGATTGTAGGCGCCCATAACACTGTTAAATGTCAGATGCATGTGGGAGGTTGCGTCGTCTTCTTCCGATATGACAGATGTCGGTGCCTGTCATATTGTTGATGCCCAGAGGCATGTAGGGGGTTTTTACCATGTTCGCCTGATATGGTAAACGCCGACGCCCACAACACTGTTGATACCTGGAGGCATGTGGGGGGAGCTTTACCGTGTTTGTCTGGTATGAGAGTTGATGGCGCCCACAACACTGTAGGGTAAATGTCGGCGCCCACAACATTGTTTGGGTCCTGACATGCCAGAAAGGTTGCAGGGTACCCATCTGACATGCCCTGTTGGTACTATCCTATAGGTGTACAGGGTACGGTCCTCGATATTGCGGTTGACTTGAGTGCCCTGCCTTACTTTCTCTATCTGTTTCCTGGTCCTCACCGAGCGGGCGTCCCCGGTCGGTTGGTCCCAATCGGCTCTGATTGCGCCAGTCGGAGAAGAGCTGTAAGCAGGGGTCCAGCGCATACCCGGTTGGAGATGCGGGTCAGAGTCAGAAGTGGTGTTTGGCCAGGTCTTCCGGTCGGAGACGCCGTCCGGAGGCGGACCGGAGTCGGAAGCGAGTGCTGTTCCTCTTTAGTGAGACCTTCCGGTCGGAGAGGCGGGCCGGAGTCAGAAGCGAGCGCCGTTCCTCCTCGGCTAGGCCTTATGTTTGGAGATTGGATTACCCTTCTGGCCTGTTGTTTAGGTTTTTGGGCCGGCCCATGAGTTGCGCGTCATTCGCAACGTTGTCTGCTGGGCCGAGCCTTTGTTGGGAAGTCGGTCCATGAGGGACCCCGGGTTTATGAACCCGACATGTTGCAAGTGTGTTTATCTGGATGTTGCATATGTTTTCACACATATGATGCAAGTGTTTTATCTAGATGTTGCGTATGTTTACAATGGTTTCAAGTGTTTTTTTTCAGGTGTTTTTGCAAGTGTTTCAGACACAGGTTTCAAATATTTCATTTGTTTTTAGACGTATGTTGCAATTGTTGTATCTGGATATGTTTTAAAAATAGATCGAGTGTTGCATCTTCCTCATCGCCGCCTTTATGTTGTCTCGCCTCGGTGTCAGGCCCGGGAAGGCGGAGGCGGTCCCCACTGGTGTGGGCGGGCCCCACGTACTTGCGGGCGGGCGCAGTGGGCGAGACGTGGGTAGGCAGGCGTGGGACGTGAGACGGGGGGCAGCGACGCGGGTGTCCGGATGGGGGGCTAGCGTCCGGACGCTTGCCACGCCCATGTCACAAAATTTTTTTTGATAGGCATGTCACAATTATTTTGACCAATGGTAAAAAATAAGAATAAGAAACAAAAAAAAACGGAAACGTTGGCTTCGCTAATGATGTTCTCTCGGCCCAGCCGGCACCGTTGGAGATGGGCCCGGCCCGATAATTTGCTGCTCCTAGCTCTCGGTGTCCTGCAGTACGTGTTTTCACCTGCAATTGCAAATGTCCATGGCCGCCTCGATGGCTTGGCACCGCGTCCAGGTGTTGCGCATCGGGCCGGTCAAGTCGCCCCCGGATCAATCACCGCACGCACGGACGGAATGGTTATCCGGCCGTCTTGAGAGTTGCGACGGGTTCGGCCCTTACACGTGGTGCTCCCGCAGCGCCTGGAGTGCGCCAGTTTCCATTGGCATGGCCGGGTGGGTGCCCGGGTTCCAGCAACAAGAGCGGCCACAGGCAGGGGCGATGCGAAAAGCACTGGGACAGCGGCGACGTCGGCGGCGGGGAGCTTCTCCCGGACGGGACGCCGAGGTGGCACGGCATTTGTCAGGTTGCGCGCGTGAGCGCGGTGGCTCGCGTGGAAGGCTCCGGCTCCTGTCGTACTCCTACTACTCAGTCTGGCCGCCGGGTGAGGGATCGCTGTTTTTCGTCCGTCCAGCCGGAGCTCGTACACGTCGTTGTGCAGGGTTCAGTTCCTAACGCAGCACCTCTCCTCGGACCGTTGAAACTCAGATGAGCTTATCGGCGCCACGGTGTCCGGCGAGAGCGAGCCCGCTCCGCGTCCAACAGATGGTCGGACCGCCCGCCGATGCGCGTGCGTGCTCGCTCGCTCGGCCTCGGCTTCACCTTCAGCGTCGTTCGGTTTCGGCGCGGTAGTCCTTGTAGGCTTTGCAGCTATTGGTCTGGCTCCATCGTGACGTGAAGTCGATCGTCTTTCGCTGTACATGCGTCGCGGAAGTGCGCCTGCGCCAGTCAAGTGCCCGTGCGGCCCGCGTCCTTCACTAGCCCCTGCTCGAGTTTGGCTACTTCCACAGACCTATCGGCTTTCGGGTCAAGTGCCCGTGCGGCCCGCGGCCTTCCCTCGCCGGAGCTTGGTCTACACGCCCTCCCCGACCTATCGGCTTTCGGGAGACCGACTGACCTGGAGACTAATACTGTCGCTTTCCACATGCCGATAGGTCCGACAACAACAACGCCGGAGGGTGTAGACTGCCACGTCGTCGCCATGTAGGCCTGTGGGCCTCTGGACTGCCAGGATGCTATATTTGCGATTTTTGTGTAAGAGCTTCTAGATTTGCAATTATTCAATAAAAAAATATTATTATTATTTTAAAGAAAATTATTATTATTATTTTAAAAAAAATCTGCAGTCAATTCGATCGTCGTGCATTGCGACGACGAGACGCACAGCTCAGCGACCATGCGTCATCGTCTCAGCGATGGAAGGCGCCGCCTCCGGTGGCCGGGCCGCCCCCGCGCGTATGACCACCATGTCGCGGCACTGCTTCGGCGGCAGCGCGTCCGAGCACCACCACGACCTCCGTGTCGATATCATCGAGGTACGCGCATCCGTGACATCTCGTACGTACGTCCCCACGCTCGCGTCGGATAGCTAGCCGAGAGCCACTGCTCTGCTCATATGCTGGGGGGCCTGGGGCCGGGTGTTTCGTCCGGACAGTCGTTGCGGCGTCGTTAAACCTCGATCGCGTCTAGGCGGCGATCGGCGGTTGCCATGCTGGTGGGCGGTGGCTGATGGAATGCCGAGCAAGTGCTTGATAAATTGCTGCTAAGCCGTTTGCTGCCTCGTGGTGCTACATGAAGCACGAGCCCGTGGCTTGGATTCTCTAGTTTTTACCCATGGTTCTCTTGCTGTGCTCTTGTGTCCTGACTTCCTTTTGGTTGGGTTTACATACAGAACATTGAAGAGGACTACGGCATGTTTGTCTGGCCATGCAGTGTCATTCTTGCAGAGTACGTGTGGCAGCAGAGATCACGGTTCTCTGCTTCCATCTATGTGTTTGTTCCACTTCCCATCCACCAATCTTAGGTCAGTAGGACTACTTGCTCGTGTGTCCCAAGGCCTTTGGTATTATTGTCAATGTCTGAGGCCGAAAAATCCCCTCTTTATGGAATCCGGCATTCCAATGCACATACATTATTGTTTGATGGAACAATGCTACAGTACGCTCTTATCTGATTTGCACGTATCATTTGCAGCTTGGCGGTGGGACCTCACTGCCGGGATTAGTAGCTGCAAAGGTTGGAGCAGATGTAACACTAAATCTCGCAGTGTGCTGAGTGCTGACACTCGCCCACATCACGTTTTTTTTGTTTTCACACATGTGGTTGTTGGCTGTGTTCTTGTGCAGATGCAGGCCTGGCAAGGCAGTGGTGACCTCAGACCTGCCCATGGGCGCAGGGCTCGGCTCGTCGACGGCATTTTGTGTGTCCATGTCAGGGGTGCTATTGACGGCTGCTGGCGCAGTCAGTGTTGGAGCGCGCAGGGGTGCCGAGGGGTGGGAGGAGTTGGAGAAGGGTGATCTTGAGCTAGTCAACCAATGGGCGTTCCAAGGGGAAAAGATCATTCATGGCAAGCCTTCTGGCATCGACAATTCCGTCAGCACTTTCGGTATGCTATGAAATTGATGAGTTCTTAAACCTTTATTTAAAACTGGCAGTATTGAAATGCCTTTGGATTCAGGGTTGCTTCTATTGGAATCCATATTGAGGTTGTTCGCAATAACTTAATGGTTGATTGCTTAATGGCACCGCTACTCTAATCACAGTCAGGATTGCTTCTAGTTTATTTATTTTTTCAGACAACTCCCCTAGTTTATTTATGGCATGTTAGTTATATATGTTCTTTTTTAGATATAATGAGTTATATATGTTCTTGACTTACAGCTACATATAGATGATGTATCTTTGTATTGAAATCAATAATTTAACCAAAAGGTCTCATACTATTGTTAGTTTTAGGTCCAAGGCATGGAAACCTTTGCAGATGGGCGTTAAGTAATTTATTAGGAAGCATAAGATCATCTGAATGTTAATTGCTTTCTTATCATTTCTCCTAATTTGTTTTGGTTCACTAAATCTCAACCCATGTCGCGGCCTCCGTCGTCTTCCGCCTCCCTGGCATCCGATCCGATCCGAGGTTTATTACACAACAGAGTCAGGTCATTTGTTTGCCACTAGCTATGATTTTGACTGATGATAATCTAGTAGCTGATCATAATGCCAAAGTTGTTCATAATCCAGAAGCTATTGACAATCCAGAAGTTGTTCATCATCCAGAAGTTGTTGATAATCCAGAAGGTGATGCTAATCCTGATGTTGATGCTAGTCCTGAGGTTGATGCTAATCCTGAAGGCGATGATAATCCTGAGACTGATGCTAATCATGATGACGACTGGGGAGAGTCTGATGAAATTGAGTATGTAGGAGTAGGTGATGAGAAAGAGAAGTACAAGGATGTGCTCATTGATGATGCTGAGGACGACTGTGATTATTATCGTGACACTGACCCAGAAGATGATGACCCACTAGTTGTGGATCATGAGAGGGGCTGTGAGGGTGTGGTGGTGTGATTGACATAGATAACCCTAATACAGCTGTTGGTGTTACTTTTAAAGATGGTTTCTGTTTTAAGAGGTGCATTAGGCAATATGCTATGCTTAATGAAGTTGAACTTGCAGTTCCTTATAGTGAGTCACGGTGGTACAGAGCACATTGTAAGGCCAAGAGGTGTAGGTGGAGGATTCATGCATCTCAGTGTCAAGATGGGAGGACATGTCAGGTATGTTTCATTCAGTTTTAGATTAAGTGTTCATTTGTTGTTTACTAACTCTTTACGTTGTTTCCTTGTTTTATTTATGGGTGCAGATTAAGAAGTTACCACACCAGCATAAGTGTGCCAGCAAAAGCAAAGTGCAAAGGAATTGCATGGCTACCAATCATTGGGTCAAGGACAGAGTGATAAATTGGCTTAGGGAAGATCCAACTCTTGGGCCTAAAGTTTTGAAGGACAAGTTAGAGGAGAAGTACTACATCTACGTGAGCTACTACGTTGTTTGGGACAGCCGGCAAATGACCTTAGATGAGATATTGGGTGGCTGGGAGGACAGCTTTTTACATGTGTTTTCTTGGAAAAGAGAGATTGAGAAGAGGAGTCCTGGCAGTCTTGTAGAGGTTTAGTGGGATGTTGTGAATAAGAAAAGAAGATTCAGTAGGATGTTTGTAGCACTGAAGCCATGCATTGATGGCTTCCTTCAAGGTTGCAGACCTTATCTAGGCATTGACTCCATAGTTTTGATAGCAAAGTGGAAGGGGCAGTTAGCAATTGCAGTAGGGATTGATGGCCACAACTGGATGTTCCCAATGGCCTATGGAGTATTTGGCAATGAGACTAAGGACAACTGTGAATGGTTCATGAAGATGCTACACAAGGCTATTGGTTCCCTACCTAGTCTTGTTATTTCAACTGATGCAGGCAACATAATAGATAAGGCAGTTACTAAAGTCTGTGAGCAAGGTCCAAGTTCAGCAAAACAAGCAAATGTGACTATGCCACCATCAACATAGCTGAGACCTTCAACAGTTGGATCAGGGAGGAGAAGTCCTTACCTGTTCTAGAACTCATGGTGCTGTGCCCTGTCGGCCGTAGTCCAGGTCGTCTTGCTGCCGGAGTTGCCGTAGTAGTAGCAGTGTGCGAGCGCGGCTCCACCGAGGATAGCCAGCGTGAGCGCCTGAGCGTGCATTCTGGCGTGGATGAGGTGCAGGCCGCCCCTCAGCCGGCTGTACGCCACTCGCCTGCCCCACCGGCGCAGTGGCACCCGCCCAGCGGCCGCGCCTCCTCCTCGTCATCGCCGAGCTCAAGCCCGCGGGGCGCGAACACCGCCGTCACTCACCCAAGCCCCAACTCCCACCACCGCCTGCTCGCCTGCCTGCTCCACTAGTGCCGGCCTTGCCTGCCTTCTCCACATTGCTTGGAGAGAGAGGCGAGGGAGAGGAGAAAACATGGTGAAATAAAAAAAAATATTCCACCTGACATGTGGCTTCACATGTAGGGGCCATGTCACTGGACAGTCAGCGTGCCACGTCAACCTATAGAGCGGGACATGACTCGTTTGGATCTGGATGACACCCACCGCCAAGTTCATCTACCCAGAAATATCATTTCAAGAGTAGAGCATCCGAATGACACTTCTTGCCAACTTGAAGGACCAGCCGTAAATTTTTCTCCATTTAAAAACACACACCTCTTGGTCTCGGTGTGTATGTACGATGGATGTGCATGGAATGAGATTTTGTGCATGGAGCCAGCCCCCTTGACGTGGTCATGACTCATGACGCATCTGCGTGCAGCCTCCGCCCCTGCCCACAATTCTACGCGAAATACAAACATGTTCACAGCTTAATTGAACTGTTTAAATGCACCTAGCATGAGGATACACACTGTCACGATTACAAGAGGCTAGGACAACACGCTCTATTGCGGCGACAGGCACAGTTCAGTTCAGAGCATGGAAGGCGGCGGCGGCTCCGGTGACCGGGCCGCTGCCACGCGTATGACCACCGTATCGCGGCACTACTTCGGAGGCAGTGCGTCCGAGCGCCACCACGACCTCCGGGTCGACATCATCGAGGTACCGCAGCCTGCCATCTCGTCCCTCTCCAGTCTCCACGCTCGCGTCGCATAGCTAGCAGAGAGCCACTGCTCTGCTCATATCTCATATACTGGGGCCTGGGGCCGAGCGTTTCGTCCGGACTGTCCTTACGGCGTCTTTAAACCTCGATCGCGTCTAGGCGGCGATCGGCGGTTGCCATGCTGGTGGGCGGTGGCTGATGGAACGCCGAGCAAGTGCTTGATAAATTGCTGCTAAGCCGTTTGCTGCCTCGTGGTGCTACATGAAGCACGAGCCCGTGGCTTGGATTCTCTAGTTTTTACCCATGGTTCTCTTGCTGTGCTCTTGTGTCCTGACTTCCTTTTGGTTGGGTTTACAGAACATCGAAGAGGACTACGGCATGTTTGTCTGGCCATGTAGTGTCATTCTTGCAGAGTACGTGTGGCAGCAGAGATCACGGTTCTCTGCTTCCAGAGTTGTTGAGGTACTACTACTTCTCATATTTGTTTTCGTTCAAGTTCCCATCCACCAGTCACCTATGTGGTCCACTTGCTATTGTCACCAAGTGTACATGGCAGTTCACTCTTCACTGAAAAACTTAGCTCAATACTTGCTCGTATGTCTCAAGGCCTTGGTATTATTCTCATTGTATGAGGCTGAAAAATCCTCCCTTTATGGAATCCGGCATTCCTATGCACATACATTATTGTTTGACGGAACAATGCTACAGTTACGCTCTTATCTAATTTGCACGTACCATTTGCAGCTTGGTGCTGGGACCTCACTGCCGGGATTAGTAGCTGCAAAGGTTGGAGCAGATGTAACACTAACAGACATTGCACAGAATACAGAAGTGAGTTCCAATTCCAATCCATCTTAGGAATCCTTATCATTTCATCCTTGTCAGATCCTCAGTATGGTTAATTTCCTCCTTGTTTTTACTGACTATAGGTACTAAACAACATCAGAAGCATATGTGCTCTCAATAACGCCAGTTGTACTGTATGGTTTGATTTCACGTACAGAGATTTACATGTTGCATCCCATCAAATTCAGAGAGCTTATCTTCGAAAAAAAAATTCAGAGAGCTTAGGATTAATCCATAACCATGCAGGTTTCAGGACTTACATGGGGAGACAGGGATGAAACGGTATTTGATTTACGTCCTGACATTATTCTTGGAGCTGATGTACTTTACGACTCAGCAAGTGAGCTACCATTCTACTCTACCGTGTTCAGTCTATTACTGTTATTTCTTAAATGTGGATGGTCCTTTTGTGTCCCATCCATTCACTGACTACCTACCTATTTTTCCATTCGTATTGTCATCGTTTTGGCTGACTGACATACCACTGCATCTATTTTGGCAAGATTTTGATGATCTGTTCGCGACGGTGACCTTTCTTCTCGAAAATTCTTCTGGGGCAGTTTTCATAACCACATACCACAACCGCAGGTACCAACGAATCATTGCATCCCTGTTTCGCTTGGAAGAAGTGTGGCAAGCAACATTTCTGATAAATCAGTTGCATTTCTCTACGCAGTGGTCATCATCTGATTGAGTTTTTGATGGTCAAGTGGGGCTTGAAGTGTTTGAAACTGCTGGATGGTTTCTCCTTCCTGCCACCATGCAAGGCTGCTTCACTTCAGGGGAACATTCAGCTTGTTGAAATCGCGCTTGACAAGGAAAAACATAAATGACCCTGAGGTGAGGTAACTTATTTCGTGGATCAGAAAATCTGCAAGCATATGCGATTCAGAATGGCTTATGTTTCATGGGTTGCAAGTTTTACAGGAGTTGACGAAAAGCGCACAGAAATAAATGTCATATTTGGTCCTCTGCATACATGTTGGAGCGAGCGACTACATGCCAATTCATCCATTTGGACTGTCATCACAAGGATTTTCTTTTTAATTAAATTAAAAAAGTCATCGGGAGCATTATTGTACTATGAATAGCTTATGCATGCAAGAAAAAAAAAACAGAAAATGTTAGCAGATATGTACTATTTCGTTCTAACTGTAAAAAAAAATGTAGATTGCCTAAAAAACGTGCAGAGATGTCCATCTGTTGATTCATGTGTTCGATGAGCTAAACACATATTATTGCAGTACGAGCTTTTATCACTTTTTTTTTCGAAACCCTCTTTTTTATGTTTTTTTTTTTTGCAAGAATTCCTTTTTTTTAATGATGAAACCTTATAGGCTAAGTGAACAATATTGTTTTTTTTTTAGTTTTCACCATTTACTGTTGTTAGTGCATACCATTTCCAGCGTTTTCTCTCTTGCACAAGAACAGAAGGAAGCTTTAACTTACAAATGTCAAGAAGGAATGTTACAGAATTGCTTGAAATCAAACACATAAAAGGCGCCTGTAGTTCATTGGATAGAGCATCTGTTTCCTAAGCAGAAGGTCATAGGGTCGACCCCTACCTGGCGCCTTTTTTTTACTGTCCCATTTTTTTTTTTTTGCAGCAATCTTTTTACTGTCATCACCGGCTATTGGCGCGGATTTTTTACTGTCCCATTTTGTTTTTTTTTGCAGCAATCTTTTTACTGTCATCACCTGCTATTATCACAAGAGCTTGTTTAGAAAACCATCCCTGCGGATTTTTTACTGTCCCATTTTGTTTTTGTTTTTTTGTTTTTGCAGCAATCTTTTTACTGTCATCACCTACTATTATCACAAGAGCTTGTTTAGAAAACCATCCCTGGGCCCTGGCATACCAGGGCTAAGACATAGGAGGAGGGGAATAGAGAAAATTAGATTACACAGACAAACATCCGAGCAATGTGACCACACAAGGGCCAGACTGTGTAACAAGGCAGTAAACTCACCACCGCTTATATCCTTCACTGGAATTGATTCCATGCCGATTGTTGAGTATGGCTCACTGGCTCTTGTTATGTAGATCTGCTAGGACCCTTACACACCCCAGGTGCTTGACGAATTGGGCCTGGTTTAGTTCCTTTTTTTTGTGTGTGTGAAAATCCTGATGGCCACAAGCAATCTGTTTCTAAAGCAGCAATTTTTTTTGGCATATGGCAACCTCCGATTGAATTCTTCCTTATTCATTATTTGTCCTACATACTCATTTTAATCTGGTACCTTCCTTGCCATCTATCCATGTGTACTTATCTGCTATGGCCCTGTTGAAAGGTCCCTAGTTTGGTTTTGGTAATTGAGTGACAACCTATGTGTACTAATATGTGTTTTATGTGAGATATACATGTGATTAGTCCACAGGTACACTTGTGTGAGTAACCCATGCCATGGAGGTGAAAATGTCTTGGATATGTTGCAAAACTCACACATGTGATGAAGGATCATTGCATAAGAGACATGACATGGAGTCATGTGACAGGGTGGCGAAGATCAAGATGAGGCTTGGCTTGATGGCCCAGTTGCAAGCGTGAAGGACAAGTCAGAGGCTTTGAAGCGATAAACCGCGTGGCGGGGAAGCTTGAGCAAAGACATGGCACCGATGGACCGAAGCAACGGTGAAAAGCAAGTGAGGTCAAGATCGATGAACCAATAAGGTCACGTGATGATATGAAGTGGATCATATCATATGTTGATCAAGATTGGTGCATGTGTTGAATAAACATTGGAGGAGATGGAATGGAATGCGCAAGACAAATGTATAACCTATAGGGCATTCATTTCACCGGTCAAAGGTTATGTAGAGAAGTGCATGGCCGGATTTAGGATAGATGGCCGTACTATCAAGAGAGACAAACTTGATTGCATATCAGTCATCTAGTGCCACTTCAGCGATCTAACTTTGCATACGCGTTAGGATCAAGTGGCGTGAAAAGAGAACTAATCTTTGAAAATATTTGTGAAAATACTAACATACAAGCACATGATGTTGTACACTTGGTGGTGCAGCACATTTGCAAAGGAGAAGTTCGAGTTTTAAAGGAGAAGATCAGGGCGACCAGACCCTGGGGAACGGGCAGACTGGACTCTGTCGCGAGAGTCCGATAGCAAACACTAGGGTGGTGTGGCTCTAAGAAGCTCTAGACTCGGGCGACCGGACCCTGGTGCGCGTGGTGACCGTTGGAGTCCAACGGTCGACTTCGAACGTGGCTGACACGTGGTGAAATCCTGGTGACCGGACCCTACTACAGTAGTCTGGTCGGTTACTGTGAGTCCGGTCCGGACCCCCCGTGACACAGTTTTTGAGCAACGGCTCTTTTGAGCCTTTGGGCTATAAATAGATGGGGTCTTCGGCCGTGACTAAGGTTGAGCACCTTGGGGGACTTAGTGTCCATGGTTGGGAGTGCTTGGGAGCCTTCTAACTCACTTATGCTTGCAAGAGTGCGAATCAATTGCGGGTGAGTGATTATAGTGCGATTGCATTGAGAGATTACATCGAGTGGCACTAGGTGATCTTCGAGTTATAAGCCGATGGTGCTTGTTACTCTTGGAGGTTGACACCTCCTAGACAGCTTGGTGATGGTCTTCGTCATAGCATGCAAAGAAGATTGTGCGGTGCTCTGAAGAAGTGATTGTGAGGGGTATTGTGCTCGCCCTGCGGGAGCCACGAAGAGCAACTCTAGTAGAGCATGTCATTGAGTGCCCGCATCTTGTGGAGGTTCTTACGTCGCCCTATTGTAGGGCTAGGCGTGGTGCCTATAAGCGCATGAACTCCCAAGTGAACTGGCCAACACTACAGGGACTAGCTTGTTGGCAAACAAGTGAACCTCAGGATAAAAATCATCATGTCAACCTTACCTTCCCATTGGTTTGCAATCACTTTTCACAAGCTTGTATTTACTTTTATATATATTGTGCTTGTGTAGTTGCTCTTGTGATTAGTTAGCTTGTGTAGCTTGCTAGTTACCTCTCTTGCTTGTGTAGCATAGAAGTAGCTCCCTTGCGTAACTAATTGGCTTGAGTAACCTTGTTAGTTGCTTTGCTTAGTTTGTGCAGCTAAGTAATTTGAGCTCTCTAATTTAGCTTGAGTAGCCTTGTTATTGAGCATTGCTAGTGAGCTTAGGCTTTGTGCTTTTACATAGTAGTTTGTGTAGGAGCTCCCCGATTGCTTGAGTACTAGTTGCATAGATTTGTGTGACCGTACTTCTAGAATTGATTAGGTGAGCTCTAGCTAGCCTGGCACCTTTGTTGCCTAAATTAGGAACTTTGTAAGGCGCTAGAGAGCTTAGGGGTGTTGTCTTGGCTAAATTGTTAGTTTTAATTGCGCATTTATTTTGATTAGCTGGTGCGATTAATTCTTAGAAAGGATTATTCACCCCCTCTAGTCCACCATCTCGACCCTACAAGTGGTATCAGAGCTAGGTCTCTCATTTGTGGTCTTCACCGATCCGAGAGGATGATAAACTTTGGGCTAGATGTTGATTGTGACACACACATTTTTTATGGCACGCACTATGCATGGTAGAAACACCATATGCTTGATCATTTCTGTGAGATGGGTCCTAAGGTGTGGTGGATCATTGCTGTTGGTTTAACTCGTTATGATTTGGATTAGAGTAATCTAACCCAAGAACAAGAGGATTGCTTACAACTTAATGCACATGCTCTTTATTATCTAACGTGTGCTTTGCATGAAGATATTTTTAGACGTGTGGGATATGGAGAGTGCCCATGATATGTGGACGGCACTCCAAGATCTCTTCGGTGACTCCTCCATATGGGATGATAGCAAATTCAAGAACGAGGATGATCCAAAGGAGAGAGCGCATGAGGATGCTGAGCATAGCCATAACTCGGTGATTGTGCAAGATTGCTCCACCTCATGGTCAAGTGATGATGATGATGATTCTACCACAAGTTCACTTGACAAGGTTGATGATGGCTCAAGTGATGCAAATGATGATCCTATTCCATGCACACTTGATGATGATGGTGGTGGCTATGAGAGTGATGTCTCTACAAGCTCTCCTACATCACCACATTGCTTCATGTCACAAGGTGACACTAAGGTATCTAATGATAATGTGGTTGATCATGATTCATGTGGTGAGCTTGTTAGTCGACTCTCTAGAGCTTTAGAAAATGAGATGGCTAAAACAAATAAATTGAAAAATGAAAACTCATTTCTAAAGAACACATGTGAACAATAAAAGCATCTACTTTATGTTACTACTTGTTCACATGAGGAGCTAAAATTGGCTCATGAGCAACTTAGTGTTGTTCATAATAACTTGTTACAAGACCATGTTTTTCTCACTAAAGAGTTTTACAATGGAAAAATTAAAACTAGTGAGAGATCATCACATGGGTCAAATAATTAATCACATAATTATGCTAACCCTTGTGATGTAGGCAAGAAGAATGTATCAACCTCTTGTGATGATTTATTAGCTATGCCATGTTCTTCACATATAAATGCTTGTTCTACTTCTATGTCTTATGAGACTAACATTTTCAAGGAGAACAATGAGCTCAGAAGAGAAGTGAAGAAGTTGAGCAACAAGATAGAGAGGTGCTACAACTCTAAAGTCACCTTTGAGCATATGATGAACAATCAAAGAAGCTATGGTGACAAGAGTGGCCTTGGCTTCAAGAAGAAAATGACAAGGGCGAAAGAAAAAGAGAAAGAAAGATGAAGAAAGAAGCTCGTGAAAAGCTTTCTCATTTCATGTGCTACTGATGCCATGAAGTAGGACATCTTCATAATTCATGCCCCAACATAGATAAGCTCAAGTTGAATAAAGAAGAAGACAGGCTCAAGTACGTCAAGTGTTTCAAGTGCCACACATGGGGTCATTACACCTTCATGTGCCCAACCAAGAGATTGATGAAGAAATAAGAAGAGCCTTGACTAAAGCCACAAGTTGAGCAAGAACACAAGCCCCAAGAACACTTATCTATACATTATAGTTTTTTCAATGTGATTAATGCACGCACATTCTTGGTCGAAACAAAAGAGAACCATTTAAGCAATATCAGATACGCTAATTAGAATAGGGAAAATTGGTTCTATAGCACTCAAAGAACACTGTTTTCGAAAAATACCATCGAAAGATTTCCGTTACGTAAAATACCATTGAAAAAGCTTTCCGATACCTCTATCTAGCATTCCGTCACGGTAGCACGCAAACGTCGTGAAATCCACCTCTGCTCGCCGGACGAGAAAAAAAAAGCAATGTGTCCTTGTCCTCCGGCTCGATGTGGAGCACCAGCACTTGCTCGTGCTCATCTGGGGTCGCGCGAGCTGGCCACAAGGAGCACGGCGAGCAGTTCATCCAGGTCGGTAGCCTCACGCCCGAAGCAGCCTGCATGGCGGTGGCAGCGGCTTGGGCACCGGCGAGGCAAGGCACGCGCAGGAAGGTGGCCTTTGCTGCCGGCGGCGGTCGTCGTTGGGGTCGCAGCAAGCTCGTGCAGCTAATGTCCGTTCTCGGCATTGCGGCTTGCGGGTACCGCAGCTTCCACAGTTCCACATGCTCCTGTGTCGTGTCCCTTCTCTCTCTCCGTGGAAGTCAAAGGCTCGAAAGAAGTACATGTGAGTTCATCTCGGAGCTCCACTGCTTTCCTGTGGTAGAGAACGGAGCCCGGCAGCACGCACGAGCAGTAGAGCTCGCGCTCGGCAGCCCACACAAACATACGCCCCCACGTTGTGGAGCTTATGCCCAGCAGCTGTGTCGTGTGGCCCCCGCTGTCGAGCTCGCTCCCCACGTCCCCCGCGCAGCCAGTCCATGCTCCCAGCAAAGCCCACGCCGGCGGCCGGCGCTCGCACTTGGTGGAGCCTGCGTGCTGCAACGCTCACGCTCGGCCTCGTCAGCAGGCAGCAGCAGCCCACCGGCGCTCCAAGCGCCACCGCCTCACCTCGTCCACGATTCACGAGGAGCTCTCCAGCCTTGCGCCGTCGATTCTCTTTGCGAGCTTCGCGGTGCTCAAGGAAGAAGAAGGGGATGGGATTGACTATCAGAGCCTAGCCTGGCAAAGAAGGGAAGGACGGATGATCAATCACGGTGTTATCTCAAAATGTGACGGAATGGTAGATCTAATTAACGGACTATTCTTTCAATGGTATTTTACGTAACAGAAATCTTTCGATGATATTTTGTGGAAACGGTGTTCTTTCAATGCTATAGAACCAATTTTCCCATTAGAATATGTCAACAGAGTTGTAACCAACTCTATTCATGGGATGTGTAAGTATGAGGTTCAAAATGTTATTCTTATTCATGTAAGATGTTAAATCTGCCATGCAGTAGTGGCAGAACACCAGTAAATCCCATCCGGTTTCCTAATAGTAAATTCTTGCACACAGGAGTATATAGATCTCTAATTAAATTATTGGCCGCGGCGGCTTCACTCATGGCCTAGGGATCTTTACTGCCTTTAGCTCCCTCACTAATCTGAAAGTTGCTTGTAGTTATACTGAATACATGTTGGATATGATTGCGGCTAATAGTTTGGTGCCCCTAAAGTTTTTGGCAGTTAAATCTGAATTCAGTTGTTAGCGGTGCATCCAGGCTGTCTGTCTGTCACTCTGGTGAGTGATAGAGCAAAACACTCTGGTGAAGCAATACAGTACTCTTCTGGGTACACAACTAATCACATTTAGCATGATATCTATAATTATCAAGATGGACCAACAAGGGCAACTGTTGGTAGCACAAGAAACAAATAAAAATGAACGCAAAAATTAGTCAAATAAGAGACTTTCTAAATATCAAATGTATTTCTTGACACATTTGTATATTATATTATTGAAAATAGAAATGGATACTTGGAAGATTCTAGAACGATCTCGATATTAAAAGAGGTAATAAGGTATTTACCATCCAAGAGTCTAGAGCTAATTTCTGTTAATGGAAGAAACGACTAGAACATGCAACCATGCTTCATAGTGAATATAAGAAATTTCTAAGGCTTTGGTGACTACAAGACTAGATTGTTGCCATCCAAAAGGGTAAGATTATGAGAAAGTCTACAACAATATAGAAGGTAGATATTTAGCTCACTATGATATAGGGTGAAGTGTGGAATGATCTAGAATTAGAATATTTTGTATGGATTGATTTGGATGGTTGCCACTTAGCACCAATCCAATGGTCATGTATCAATATAAATAAAAGCTAAATACATAATAGTCATTTGTTGTTTAGTGTGAACTTTGACTATTAGGTACTAGAGACAGGCTTTAACAAGCACAAACCGGGGCAAGATGTGTCAAGAAATGAAATGGATTTCAAGTGAAAAAATAACTATGTGATGAATTTGAAATTTTGAATAGATCCTAAGATTGTGCATTTGTGTATAGATTTTGAGAAAAAACAAAAGACGCGATAAAAGATGGATCATAAGAAAAAACAAAGGACACCATCAATTTAAATAAAACAAGTCTTTTATAGTCGACAGATAGATGAAATACGGGAGATTGACTAGATATCATTGGTGCCTAAGTATAAGCGAAGAAACATAGTGAATGCCTCAGAGTACGAATAGACATCACACGAGCCGCTGTGTAAAACAAGAAATCAACGCCGATTCCGTTCAACACCCACACCCGTTCAACACCCACACCCGCACCCCTAAGGTAGCGTAGGAAGTAATTAAGTACTGCAAGCCCCTGTGTGATTTTCTGAACCTCGGGCCCCTGATAATCTGTTACGAGTTTGAGGAACGCTACGGTAAAATGCTTCAGTATCGTGAGCCTTACTGCAGGATCAAGAAGTCATTGTTCTCATTTGCTGATACTTGTAGGCTAGGGCATTGCATCACAGCTTACGGATACCGGTGCTCGGGAGGCGATATCCGAAATCTTCGTGTGCTAAGAATATGATTGGCGCCCCTACTGATGAGCCAGGACGTCTGCTCATCCACCCCGACGCCATCGATTCTTATGATTCTTATCACATGACAACCCTCAAGAACGTCCTGTTGAACAACACAACAAGTGAAGGTTACATGGATGTGGAGTAGCCGTCTCCTCCCTAGGAGGATCTTAGTGGGAGAACATCATCAAAAACATCTTCTAGGCCACTGCGTGCTTGGTCTGGTAAATTGAAAAACTCAGGTTCTAACCCACATTCTTAGTATCCTTAGTTTTGTGGTGAAAAACAGATATTCTCTTTTAGCACATTTTGGGTTGTTTCATGAGAATTGCACTTTCACTGTGTATGGGTGGTGGACTAGCTTATTGTATCGGTGCCAGTTCTTTGCATTAGGATTCAAATGCATCATATGTGGCAACCTACGCTTGTTTTCTTTTAGTCCCCTTAATTTTCAATTGGAACAGTACGTCTTGCCCATACTTTAGAGCTCGTAGTCCTTGCATCAATATATGTTTGTTTTGTGTCCACCAAGTTTAATGGACAGCAGCATGCTGTACAATGTCCATTTTACTCGAACACTGATTTTAGAAGTCTTCATCACTCATTTCCTGTTATACATATATCAGATGTATTTCTTACCACATCTCACATGGATTTCTTATCTAAAACTACAAATGAATAGCATATCACCTGAATGAGTCTGAAAATCTATAGTGTGTTGTCGCTTGCCCGTATTGTTTTGGAGACATTCATATCCAAACCATCACCTGTACCAATGTGACTACAACAGGGGCAGTATTTAAGTCAGTATTTCGTTTCTTTTCTTGGCAGGTGTTCTGCCGTTTCATTTCAGTAGGGAGCAACAGTTTAGAGTTTACAAAATGTAGCTTTACAAGGAGAACAGGGAAAGAAAAAAAGGGGTGGAATTCATGCTGATCAAACTTTGCCTCTGAATCCTGCTCAGCCATCAGTAATAGCCTAAGGTCATTCCTGATCACTTCTAGGAGTTCTTCTGTGCTGCGTGCTTTGTTATCGAAAATGTGTTTGTACCGCTCTTTCCATACGTTGGTCTGGCTCCTATCACTTCCTTGCCCAGTCTGTTGGGTCAGTTGCTTCCACCAGTCACAGATTTTCGTTCTGGTAATTGCTAGCCCTTGTTTCAGTGATCCAGGCCTCCACTTGCCGCCATAGTCTTTTTGTGTAGCTGCAGTTTACCGCCATAGTCTTTCATCAGTATTTCGCTTCTTTTTTACCTTTATTACGTCAGTTTGGAAGTATAAGTCCACACTGGAAACAGATGCAACGAGGTGAGATGAACTCTTGCACTTCTTGGCCTTTGGTATTGCTTTCATAACACTGATGAAAGGGTTCGTTCATCCATACACTTGTACAACAGGAAGGAACCTCTAACATTACAATTCCCTCCCCCGTTAGAAGATCCAATTTGAGCACTTAGATATGGACATCATTAGAGATTAGACCATGCGTCCATGCTGCCACTCCAACGCCCTCCTCCCTTGTCAAGCTTAGCTTCCACTGACCACAGCAGATCAGCAGCCACCACAGGGACAGGGGAGCTGGACCTTCCACTGCACTTGATCGCACGAAATAGTGCGTGGGGTACTTGTGCTCCGAGCCGTTGTAGTCATAGTAGAGCCTCTCCCCACTGGAGATGTGCCTGTTGGCCACCAGCAGCTCCCGGCAGTCGCCGCCCACGCCGAACCGCACGCACTTACGTTCTGCTTCTTCCTCCCCTCCCTAACAATCCAACAAGGTTCAGTCGTTCAGCACTGCAATGCGCAACGGGACATCTCTCTGTATACTCATGGCGTGTGGTTGTTGATGCCGTTGATGAATCGCGCGATGTTGCTGCGACGGTCGGGGCAGATTGACGAGGCTGCGTGCCGGCAATATGCCGCCGACAGCAGCGTCATCATGCTGTCGCCGTCGTCGTGCTCCCGGTTGCGGAGGAAGTCGACGTCGCCGACGTACTCGCTGATGATGGTGAGGTCTCGGATGGAGCGGTCCGCCTCCACGGTGAACCCTGCCACGGGGTCGTACGCCACAACCAGCGGCGGCCACTCCCCGCTCGCCATCATCCGCTGGCACGTCGCCAGCGTCTCCGCGTCCTCCCTGGTCAGCACCTGCATCCCGCAGGCCTCCAGCACCGCGCGGTTCTCTGACCGCGGCGCCATGCCGGTCTGGTACGTCAGCTCGTTGCTGAGGCGGCTCCCACCGCCGTCAGCGCCGTCGCCAGCGACGCCATCTGCCGAGCCGCTGCGCCGGGTCCGGGCTCGGGCTGAAGGGCGACAGCCTCCGCCTCTTCTTCTTCTTCGATACCACCAGCGCGCCGGCGGGCTTACGTTTCCGATTCTTCAGCTCTGCCAGCGTCGACCTCTGCTGGATCTTGAAGACATCCACGATCTTCGTCTGCACCAGCGCGAACTCTGCGGGACATAAAAAAATCGCTGATGGATGATTGATTGAGCCCAGAAGCAATTTCTCAAGCTCAAATGGCTACTTACAGCTGAAATCGCAAAGAAAGAGTACACATGCTTAGGCTTCTTGCCGGCGACGGTGGAAGCAGAGGCGGCGGATTCGGATTTGGATTTTGGAGGCCGGAGCGCGGCTAAAGATGGCAACGGGTACATCCCTGATGGGTATTGGCACTCATCCCCGCAAGCTAAAATCTATCCCATCCCTGTCCGGCTGTCCCCGTCCCCCGCTCATGGGTACAGATTTTCCCCGTCCGCATCCCTGTGCTCGACCGGGGATTTCATACCCGCCGAGTACCCGTACCCGAGTACACACCTGTGTATAATCAACATTACATGCCACCATACACATAGTTATAGCCCATAGGTCGGGATGAAAACGGGACAAGAAATTCCTATACCGACCGACACCGTATACCGCATTAACCGATCGCATACCGTTTTTATAGGAAAAATAGGAAACGGAAAACCGATGCCGTATTTTAGACACGAACATGATCAAAATCGGTTAAGGAGTTTTCCCGACCGTTTTCACGGTTCCCGTATTCAAGTAGGAAAACTCCCGCCGGTATTCCCGTATTCAAGCAGGACGAGAAAGATATGCTTTGGTCTACCGCCCTGGGTCTCCTTATGTAGCGAGTGCGCGCCTCCGCGTTGCTTGGCTTGGTGAGGTGGGACTAAACAAATGAACTAGCTGCGGTTCAGGCTCTACCGAGGTCGAGCGCCCTGGCAATATATTCTAATGGGTTGCGGCCCAACACAGCTGCCATCTTTTCCTTGCTTTGGGCCCACCCGTGGAACAGCGCGCTGGAGCCCAACAACACACTCCATACGTCTTCCTTCTCATTTTTTCTCCTCATTATTATTATCTTTTTCCTTTGTCATGTCAATAGGTGTTTTAGACCCATTTCGAATATCTTATTTTTATATTTTTTAGTATTTTGTCATGGGCAAGAAAGGGGCTAGCAGCGGTTCCCGTTTTGTGTTACCGCTTTCCGATCGTAATCGACATGTTCTCGTTCGAAATATTCCGTTCCCGATATCCCGTAATACCGGTTTCGTTTTCCCGTCCGGCCTTCCCGTTCTCGCTTTTGTTCCCGACAAAAAAATATAGGAACAGGAATGGTTAAGACATTTTCCCGACCGTTCCCGGCCGTTTTCATCCCTACCCATAGGCCATCATATGTTAACTAAGCCTATTTCATATATCATATTCATATACTATACACATATATAATAGCTTAGCGGTTCCCCGGCGGGTACCGGAATGAGTATACAGGAACGTCTCCGTACCTGCCATCCCTGTTGCTGATGGATTCTTGCCCATTTAGATCTCCACGGGTATAGATATCATTCATCCCTATCCCCTAATAGATCAAATACCCGTCGGATATCATGTATCGGGTACCCGTTGCTATCTTTAGGCACGGCAGGACGGGCAGTACCAGTCGCCGGTGGGGACGGGCGGGAGGATGATGGTCAGCGCGCTCCATGTAATATAAGTTTTGGTGGCCTGGCCTGGCCCAACCCGGACCCGGGCGGGCGTCGCAACGGATGAAGGTGTGGATGGGCCTTTGTGGTGCGACTGCAGTCGGCCATTTACTCCGGCGCTAAATGGGCCGGACAAGAGATTTGATGGACATTGTCACACGTTCCTTCCTTCCCAGTTGATGGAAATGTCCTCTCGAGGAAAAAAAGAAAAAATAAAGTACAGTACGTACATGTTAATAGGTTTCTGTGGAAAAAAGAGGGATTACTGGACATTTGCTGATTGTGCTCATTCTAGTGTCGCGTGTTATGACATTGTGCAGCCTGGACTGAGTGAGATCTGACTTGTCCTTTCATTCAATTCCACACATAGTTTTATCTCTACTACTCATGCCACCAAATGTTCACAAGTTCATAGCCAGTGTTGGGCGCACTAAAAACCTTCATCACTACGTAGTAAGACCTATGCATCACAAAACATGTTAGCTTGAATTTATCAACCCTACTTATCAGTTATGATACCGTGTTTCTCTCACAGCAAAACAACGTCAGCCATTGTCAGACGCCTGATGGGGGTCGTGACTTCCCCTTGATTGGAGGGTGAATTAGGGGAATAGAAGGGGGGATTAGAGGGAGGACGGCAGCCCTAGGGCTGGCCGTGCCTAGAGGGATGGAGGAGATGGTGGCAGCAGCAAGCTACAGCCGCCCTGGCTGAGGGTGGCCGACGTGGCCACGATGGCTAGGGCAAGAGGTGAGGCAGCAGTCTGCATGGAGGCGGCGGTGGGGGGCAGCAGCGATCCGCTGCTGCTGCTGCGGTACTAGGGCAGGGAGGCGCAGGGAGAGGAGAGGGGCGATGGTGGCAGGAGAAGAGCGGGAGAGAGGGGTTTTACCCCCAAACTGTTCTTATTTGATTGAAATGATACATCTCTCTTTATATTTATAGGGAGGACTCGACTCGATGAAAGCTCTAGTTTGGTTTTGGTTAATTGATGAAACCCTAAGTGCTAACCTAGTTTATCAAGATGATTATGAGATAGGTAGCACTACTCCAAGTGATGAAGCAATGGCGAAGATCATGACAATGGTGATGGTATGGTGATGGTCAAATGCTTAAACTTGAAAAAGAAGAAAGAGAAAAACAAAAGGCTCAAGGCAAAGGTATAAAATGTAGGAGCCATTTTGTTTTAGTGATCAAGACACTTAGTGAGTGTGATCACATTTAGGATAGATAGCCGTACTATTAAGAGGAGTGAAACTCGTATCGGAATGCGGTTATCAAAGTACCACTAGATGCTCTAACTCATTGCATATGCATTTAGGATCTAGTGGAGTGCTAACACCCTTGAAAATATTTGTGAAAATATGCTAACACATGTGCACAAGGTGTTTGCAGGGTTGAGATGGGTTTGGGTCCCTCTCGCTTTTGGAAAAATGAAATGTCTATTTTCTATTGCGCCGGATGCAAAATTCTTGGTGGTTTGCACATTTGAGCAAGGGTGAAGAAGTTAGAGTTGAAATGGAGTTGGTCGAAATGATGCTGGCGTCGGTCTACTGACCGGACGCTGGGTCACTCAGCGACCGGACGCTGAAAGGCTGCGTCCGGTCGAGCTGTCAGACGGCACAGTGGGTAGGGTTGAGCACCGGACGCTGGTCTGCGTCTGGTCAAGGTGGACCGGACGCGTCCGGTCGAAAAAACATGCCTCGGGGAGCTTACTGGAAACGACCGGACGCTGGGGCTTCAGCGTCCGGTCAGTTTTGACCGGAGCGTCCGGTCAGCTTCGTAGCCGTTGAAATCTGACGAACAGCGTTTGAAGCTGGTGACGTGTGGCGTCCATCGGGCGACCGAACGCTGAGGGCCAGCGTCCGGTCGGTATGACCGGAGCGTCCGGTCAGAGCGCGTTTTGCCCAGTGAAGGGATATAACGGCTCTATTTGATGGGGGCTCTATTTATAGCCCCATGGCCGACTCAAGGGATAACTTTTGCACATTTTCATTGGCATAGCAACCTTGTGAGCTTAGCCAAAGCCCTCCCACTCATCTCCATCATTGATCCATCATCATTGTGAGATTGGGAGAGAATCCAAGTGCATTGCTTGAGTGATTGCATCTAGAGGCACTTGGTATTCGTGTTGCGCTGCGGATTTCGCTTGTTTCTCTTGGTGGTTGCCACCACCTAGACGGTTGGAGCAGCGGTGAAGGATCGGCACGAGTTGGTGATTGTTCGTGGCTGCCTTCGATGATTGTGAGGGGAGTTGTACCTTCCCCGGCGGAGTGCCGAAAGGTAACTCTAGTAAATTGCTTGTGTCATTGAGTTACCTCACTTGTGGGTCGGTTCTTGTGGTGTCCTATCGTGTGGACGAGGTTTGTGAAACACCTCTTAGCCGCCGAACCACCAAGTGTTGGTCGACACAACGGGGACGTAGCGTGTTGGCAAGCACGTGAACCTCGGAAGAAAATCGATTGTCTCTTGTCTTTGGCATTCTCCCGGTGATTGGCTATATATTCATTTTGTGATTGGTTCATCCCCTACACGTCGGTATAATCACTCTACTCACTCATTTACATTCTTGTAAACTAGTTGATACAAGCTCTTTAGTGTAATTAGAATTGAGAGCTTGCTCTATTATTTACATTCATCTAGTTGAGCTCTTTAGAGTAGCAAGGTTGAGAGCTCTTAGTGAGTAATTACATACCAAGTTTGTGTGCCTAAGTATTCATTGCAATTAGAATTGTTGGATAGGTGGCTTGCAACCCTTGTAGAGCTAGAGCAAGTTTGCATTACGCTATTTGTCATACTAATCAAATTGCTCTAGTTGATTTGTAGATTTTTAAATAGGCTATTCACCCCCCTCTAGCCATATTAGAACCTTTCACTCGACTTAACTTACAAGCAAATCTAGGCCCTGTTCGGCTTACCCCATATTCGGCTTATTCGGCTTCTTTTTTCAGCCGGAACAGTGTTTTTTTCTCACAACAATTCAGTCGGAACAGTGTTTTCAGCCAGTTTCAGCCAAGTTTCAGACTAGCGAACGGGCCCCCTAGCTTCTAGACTATTCCTAAACCTAAACACTACAGTACCCCCCCATGATACAGTACCTATGGGGTACTGTTTGCGCCGGGCCTGATTGGCCCTGTTTGCACCGGGCCTGATTGGCCCGACTTGGGCCCTATACCTCCGTAGCCCTTCATGGCTACATTGGCCCGTGACAGCCATGCTGGATAGGATTGCAGCTTTATAGTTTGGTGCCTCTAAAGCTTTTAACATTAAAAGCCCATTTGGCCGGGCTCCCACACGGTAGCGCACTGTAGCGCGCATGAGCTCGAGCCGGGAAAAAAACGAGCTCCTCCGGCTCCGGCGCTGTCAGTGAGGGAGGAAAGGAGGAGAGAGAAAAACAGATTCGGTAAACAGGAGAGGAGTCAGAGGATCCGGAGCCAGGCTCTAAATCTGAATTTAGTTGTTAGCAGAGCATCCAGGTTGTCTGTCTGTACAGTACTCTTCAGGGTACACAACTTAGACTGTCTCCCACCACACGACCCTGATGCAAATAGGTCGGCTACAGTGTATTTGGTATCAAAATCACGCTCAGATAACCCAGAGATAGGACGCATTTTGGGTTCGAAGCGAACCGAAACGCAAATAAACGTCTCGAGAGAGAGACGACGCAAATCTCTAAAGCTGGACGTCAAAGGTGCCGCTCGCGGTGGGGGACGGAGGCGGCTCGCGCGGCGCCCCCTCCCGGCAGCAGCAACAGCCGGCGCAGCACCACCGGCGGCCCCTCCCCTCTCTCCTGCCTCCGCTCTTCCCTCACATCTCTCTCCCTCTCTCTGCCTTCCCTCCATTTCTCTCCCTTCCCCTCTCCCTTCCCTCCCGAAGTGGCGACGGGCGCGACGCGGCGGCGCCTGCGCCTGCTACGGCCGGCCCCTGGCGGCCCCCCTCCCTTCCCCCTTTTCTCCTCCGGGATTTATCATTCTTGCTTGTGATTTTCGTTCTTCACTGTGCTCTGTTTTTCGTTTCTGGAAAGGTTTTGCGTTCTTGGCTGTGATATGAAATTAACGAAGTTTGAGTTGGGTTTGAGCCATGATTCTGCTGGGATAGCTCACCAACATCATGGAGATCACTTGTGCGAGATTTGGGGCCGAGTTGTTTTGATTTGGCTCCGTTTTCGTCGATTCTCTTGGCCGCCCGTTTCCTTTCCCTTCTTCTGTTCGTGAGTCCATCCTGTTCGTGCTTTGAGCGTTCGTGGTTGGCAGCTGTGCTGCGAACCCAGCTCTGAGCGCTTGAGTGTCGTGCGCTCGTTCCCTTGCTGCTCTTCTGCACAACGCGGGGAAGTCGAAGACGGAGGAACAAGCGGCACCGGACGGAGGAAACTGGGAGTCTTGATTTGGGTTCGCTGTTGGAGAAGGAAGATTTTTGGGTGCGTGATCCTTTCCTGTACGTGACTCAAATCCTATGATAGGTCTCGTGTTTGCGTTCCTACCGTTGGAGACAGTCTTAATTGATTTGAGTGTGCATGCCAACTTGCCAAGGGTCATTATTCTTGCTCTGCAAATTATCTTCGCGTTCCTCTTTACCTCTGGCATTAGAATTACTAGGACGATATCAGGAGACAATGATAAAACAGAGGGGATAAAGATTAGGAAGTTCAGGAGTACTTATTAGCCTCTAATTATATAGCAAAAAAATAACAGAAACTGAGGCTGCGGCAGATTTTGCACATGGCATCATAATCTCAGAGGTATATCGTTTCTCCTATATATGTGTACCTCCTATTTTCAAGCTTATTATACATATAGCTGCAAATTCCATAGACAACCTTGGGTGCTAGCTAGGTGACAGGTGTGGTGATGATTCTGCCGGAGCCTCGGCAGGTTGTGCAGGAGCGGGTGGAGGAGCACTTGTTGCAGTAGGTCCACTTGGTGGGCAGCCTGCAACAGATGCATTGCAATCGCATGCGTCATTGTCATGTTCTTGCTTGGTGACAGGTGAGGATGGATACATTATTTATATAGATAAACAACTAGCTAGAATTGAAATTGAAACTGGAAGAAGTACAGTACCCGGCGGTGTATCTGGTGGCCATGTTCTTGGCGGCCTTGCGCGCCTTGGTGGCCGTCTCCTCGGAGAGCTGCTTGAAGACGAAGCCCTCTCCTTTGCAGCGGCCGCAGAGCCCGGTCCCGCCGCAGTCCGGGCACTCCTCTCCCTCTACTTGTTCTTGTTCCTCCTGTTGCTGCTGCTGTGAGGCGGAGGCGGATGAGGAGGAGTAGCGGAGCAGGAGGCTGGCGGCACCAACTGTCCCGGCGGCGGCGAGGAGTAGCGCCGCAGCGGATTGGGGGTCGGGGAGTGCAGTTGGAGGCGGCAGGTGCCAACGACCTCGACCTCGACCTCGACCTCGACCTCGACTTCTTGTGCTATTGGCAGTGGAAGAAGCAGTGGCAACACGAAGAAGATATGGCGCGCCCGCAGGGGTTGTAGGGCGGCTGGTAGTCTGAATCTGGAGGGGGAATGGCGACGGCGGGCAGCAGGAGGAGGAGATGGAGGAGATGCGAGGCGGGTGATGGGTTGTGCTTGCAGGCGAGGACGGCAGCGCCATCCTGCACCCCGACGGACGGCAGCAGATTTTTGGATAAGGAAAGGAAGGCTGCGCCTGCGCGCGGGTTTATTTGCAGTGCTCTGCTCTGCTCTTGGGCGCCGGCACCATGCACCATGTGATGTCTGCGCCGCTCCTGACAAGTGAAAGGAGATACGTGCATGTGCATAGGTTGCAAAAATTATCTTTGGGCCTGGTTTAGCTGGTGATTTTTTTTTTGGAAATTTGTACCGTAGCATTTTCGTTGTTATTTGACAATTAGCGTCCAATCATATTCTAATTAGGCTTAAAAGATTCGTCTCGTAAATTTTGTCTAAATTGTGTAATTATTTTTATTTTTTATTTATATTTAATGCTTCATGCATACGTCCAAAGATTCGATGTGACGGGGAATCTTGAAAAATTTTGCAAAATTTTGGGAACTAAACAAGCACTTGGTAGCATAATCCTATCAAGGTTCTACGGGCACAATTTCGTGCCAACCGTAATGGAACACAATTGCTAAGAAATAGTGGTTAAAGTTCTGTTTATAAGACCAACCAAAATCATGGTGTGAATGAATGTTCTATCACCCCTTGATTCTCTTAGGTAAGCATATATCACCATATGATGAAACCTTTCCAGTAAACTTGCAATGTTACAGATGTAGAAATGGAAACCAAGCTAAAAATGAGTAGGACAAGATGATTACTCCAATACGTAGCTTAGCTTATCGATAATGCTTGGCCATGAGCGTCCGCCTCACCCTGCGCCACTCGCTCGCTCGGTCCTCCCTCCCACCCATCGCGCGCCCCACCTGTGCCACTCGCTCCTCGCTCCCGTCCGTCGCGCCCCCACCCGCACCGCTCGCTCCTCGCTCCCTCTCATAGTGCACGTCACCTGCTTGGCCGAGCCAAGGCCGGTGCTGGTGGCGGTTGTGCTCGCACGCCGCTGGTGCTGGTGGTGCTCGCTCGCCGCCGGATCCCACCCCGATGACCGAAATCGACCAGTCCCGACCTTTCCCTTCCCTATGTTGCAAATATATGTTTCGGGTGTTTCAGATGTATGTTGCAATTGTTTCATATAGATGTTGCAAAAGCAGATCATGATGTTGCACATGTTACAAGTGTTTCAGAGGTACGTTGCAAGAGTTTGTTCAAAATATTTCATTTGTTTCAGACGTATGTTACAAGTGTTTTATCTGGATGTTGCATATGTTACGATGGTTATGTTGAAAGTGTATGTTTCAAATGTTTCAATCGTATGTTGTAATTGTTTCATCTGACACTTGCAAAAGTAGATCACGATATGGGGTGGTCGAGCGAGGAAGAGAGCTACGCAGCCCTAAAGTGGGTCCTCACCGCGCAGCTCCTGACCAATGGCCTGCTCGCCTATGCCATCGCTGTCGCGCGGGAGCCATCACGGCGTGGTGACGCAGGTGCGGCGGGCAGGCCCTCGTATTACGTGGGTGCGGTGGGCAGGCAGGGGACGGGGCGCGGCAGGTCCGGCGAATGGAAGGTGACGTTCGGGCGCAAGCCTTGCGCCCTTACAGTTAGCTTATTGGTCAGGTGTGGTATTACCAGACAAAGAGACTGGTACACTTGCAACTATATATCCACTGTTATATAAAGCTTCATTTCCAAAGACGCCCGTTTTTAACAAAAAGAGAGTTTTTTTTTTATAATATAAACAACATATGGCCAGAACTAATCCTTTTGTACAAGACCATTGCTGGCAACTGAAATGTCATGGCAATGCCCTGATTGTTGCTTTACAATCCAAAAAACTTAAAAAAAAAAGTTACAGTAAAACACCACTGCTTTTCTAGTTCTGGATACTTCTTGGGCAACAAGGTGAGTCCAGACAATGTGCAAGAATCCAAAACCTTATCTAAGTCCCCGGGAATTCATTCAGGTCAATCTTTGTCTAGATAGGTCTAGAGTCGCAATATTCTGTTGCTTTCACACCAGACAGTAGAATCTGATTCATGTACAGGTACAGGAACAGGACACCTATTGACCTGAACAATGGCACCTCCCTTCAAATGCAGTAAAGGGCCCAGAACAGGATAAAATGAACAATGGTACCTCCCTTCAAATGCAGTAATGGGCCCAGAACAGGATAAAATGACCCAAATGCAACTGGTCTTGGACCTCAACTGACAATCATAGGTGTCCTGTTAACAGGCCATGAGCCAGGTCCGCCACATCATTCGATTTCTGTAAGAAATAAAACTAACAGCTGCCCTCTGCAAGCACCTATGATCTGACCTCATACTTTCCAGCTTGAGTTTGGGCTCTGAAACCTTTGTATGGAGCGTTCGGTGTGTTTTTCACGTCCAGCTTATCAATTTGAAGACCAGACAGGGCAACTCCCATAATCTTGAATTTCACCTGAAATGTTGGCAATGTATGCAACTGCGCAAGTCCTTCCTCCAGACCTAAATTTCCAGAGAGCGCTGGCGCTTTATCTTTTGGTATCTGCCCAATTGTCCAAAGGCAGGTCTGCATTAAGAAGATTACCAGTGTTAGAGAAGCATATCAAGGTGAAGGTACATGTAGAGTGCTCAGTTTCTAGCTTCTACAATTTTTCTGAAACTGCCTACTATAGACACCTTACCTTGAGTGGTGACAATGGAAAAAATCAGGTATGAATGGAGTTACTATGGAACTTATGGTAGACAGTACACTGACCTTGTCGGCAAGGATGTCAACTGTGCCATAGTTTGCAGTCAAATCAGCAGAAACATTAAGAGGGGGCAACTGAAACTGCACGGTTATTGAATCAATTGGTTTCCCAGGATCATTTCGAATCCCCACCATCACACTAACACGACAATTCCCAGAATCTGATGTTAATTGAGGTTTCACATAAATTGGTGTCTTCTTCAATTTCTTAACCCTGCTCATTTGATCAAATGATGAGCAAATACTGAGTGTACAGAAGAAAAGCTAGCATGCAAATGTGTACCTGTAACTCATGAGCTTGAACTGCCCATCGGGAGGAACAAATGATAGAACCTGATTTGATTCCCAAGGCCTGAATCGAACACAGGGGTGGAAGGTAACATCATTGATAATTGTAGGGTTGGCAAATGACATGGTCAACTCTGGCACACCTGGGAGGCTGCAGTTTACTAGAACTTCACCATATGCTTCACATTTCACTAGAACCCCTCTCTGCACACCAATCAAAGAACAAGGATACCCCAAACAGCAAAAGAACCTCAGTAACATAAGAAACATAAATATATAAAACATAAGTAGGATAATTTGATGTGCTATTATGCTATACCACTAGTTAATAGTATGAATCTTCACTCTTATGATGCTCTTTTTTCTATATTTTCATAGCACCTGCTAAAGTGCAGGGCAGTCATAAAATGGAGGTATACAAGAATAGTGTTAGCATAGGCGCCTGATAGGGCTGTTATGGGCCTGGTGTTAAGGCCCATGCGGCTAGTGCCTTAGGGGTTAAGTTAGATTGATAAGGCAAGGATCACCGTTGATTGGGTGTTTCTATAAACCCTCCGGATCCTTGCCTATATATATATATATATTGTATCCTGTACTTTGGATAATCAATCTATCAATCCCGAGACATATTTGCTCTCATGGTATCTGACGCCTAGGTCAGGGGACCTCTCTTCCGCTGCCTCCGCGCCGCCGACACTCCGTCGCGCGCGTCCACCCTCCCCCGCGCCGGCTTCTCTTTGCCGTTCTGCACCCTCCCCTGCACCATGTCGCCTACCCCTCCCTCCTCTCCCAGGGTCACCGACGCCTCCTCTGCCACCATCCAGGACAACGCCATCGCCCAGCGCACCGCAGAGGAGCGCGCCAACGCTGCCGCCGCCGATGCCCAGCGCATCGAGCGCGAACGCGTGGCCGCCCGGGACGCAGCCCTTGCCCGCGCTCAGGAGGCCGAGGAGGAAGCCGCCGCCGCCGCGAAGGCCCGCGACGAGGCCGCTCAGCGCGCCAGCTCCGCCCTGGCTCGCGCGGCCCAGGCGCGCGCGGGCCGCTGCTGCCGCCATGACGCCACCAGAATCTTCTGGCGCGACCCCTGGCGGCCCTCCTCCACCTCCTACCGATCTGCGCGCCGCCCTCCTCCATCATGAGGCCGTGGCTCTGCTGCAGCTCCACTCCCAGGCCGTCGCCGTGAACAACATCCGCAATCACGTCACCACGGTCCTTGACGTCGACTCCGGCAACTTCAACCGCTGGCGTGATCAGTTCTTGCTCATCCTTGGCAAGTTCTCCCTTCGGGATCATGTCCACGCGGAGCCTCCAGTTCCTATCTCTCCTACCTGGGATCGGATGGACTGCGTCGTCAAGGCCTGGATCATCGCCACCCTCACCGACGACTTGGCGGAGATCATCTCTGCCCAAGGCTCCACCGCACGCCATGCTTGGCTTGCCGTCGAGTCTCAGTTCCTCGGCAACCGGGAGGCTCGCTCCATCCACCTGGAGACGCGCTTTCGGAACTTCGTCCAAGGCGACCTCTCCGTCACCGATTACTGTCGCCGGTTGAAGAAGATGGCGGACGATCTCACCGCCCTCGGCGAGGCCGTGACTGACCGGACCCTTGTCCTCAACGTCATTCGCGGTCTCAACGAGCGTTTCAGCCACGTCGGCACCCCTCCTCCGTCGCACACGTCCCTTCCCCTCCTTCCTGGAGGCACGCGACGACCTCATCCTTGAGGAACTCACCTTGGAGAACAGGAAGGATGCTCCCACCACCGCTCTCGCTGCTACCTCTACGGCGAATAGCACCGCCCCTGCGTCTTCCGGCTCGGGCTCCGGTAGCGCTGGGGGTGGCTCCAAGTCCTCCAACAATCGCCGCAACAAGCGCAGCGGCGGCAAAGGCGGTGGCAGCACTGGCGGCGGTGGCGGTGGCCAGGGGCCGCGCCCCTCTGCTGGTCACAACCAGCAGCAGCCCACCGGCCAGCAGCAGCAGCAGCCTGCTCCCGGTGGACGCTGGCCCAGCTACTACAATCCCTGGACGGGCACCATCCAGATGTGGCCCAGAGGCCTCCGCTGGCGCCGATCCCGGTGCCCCCTCATCTACAGGCGCACCAGCAGCAGGCGCTCCTCGCGCAGCCAGGCTGTTGCCGCTGCACACGACGGCGCCACACACTGGGTCACCCCCGGGTACTACAACCCCGTGGCAGGCCTTCCCTCCTGGGATCCGACGGCGCTTGCCTCCGCTTTCAGTACCACGTCCCTGACTCCACCTCCGTCCAGTGACTGGTACTTCGACTCAGGTGCTACCTCCCACATGACCTCTCAGTCCTCCTCTCTTTCACATATTCTTCCTTTGCGGTATCCTACTCCTTCATCTATTGTCATAGGTAATGGTTCTATCATGCCTGTCACCGCCACTGGCTCCACAGAGTTGTCCTCCTCTTTACGTCTTAATAATGTTCTTGTGTCACCACAACTTATTAAGAATCTCATCTCTGTTCGTCAATTTACTATCGATAATAATTGTTCTGTGGAGTTTGACCCCGCTGGTTGTTCTGTGAAGGTTCTTCCCTCCCGGACCGAGATCGTCAGGTGCAATAGCTCCGGGCCGCTATACCCCCTGCGCCTACCTCCAGCTCATTCCCTTGTCGCCCAGGACTCCTCCCCGCTGTGGCACCGGCGACTTGGCCACCCCGGCCATGAGGCGTTGTCCAAGCTTGTGTCCAGCACCTCGCGTCATATTAGTGATTGTTCAGATTTGTGTCATGCTTGTCAGTTAGGTCGTCATGTTCGATTGCCCTTTTATTCGTCCACCTCTCGTGCGTCTAGCAAGTTTGATCTTATTCACTGTGATCTGTGGACCTCCCCGGTTGTCAGTGTTTCTGGTTATAAATATTACTTGGTTATACTTGATGACTGCACTCATTACTTGTGGACATTTCCTCTGCGACTCAAATCTGACACTTTCAGCACGCTGGCCCAGTTCCTCGCCCACGTCTCCACTCAGTTTGACACACGTGTCAAATCTGTCCAGTGCGACAATGGGAAAGAGTTCGACAATTCGAGCACTCGCCACTTCTTCCTCGCTCAGAGCATTCATCTTCGCATGTCCTGCCCCTACACCTCGCCTCAGAACGGTAAAACTGAACGCATTATTCGTACCATTAATAATGTTGTTCGCTCACTGCTCTTTCAGGCATCCATGCCTCCCTCCTATTGGGTGGAGGCCCTCTCCACTGCCACTGTCCTCCTCAACATATTGCCTACCAAGACTCTCCAGTTCTCTACGCCTCACTTTGCACTATTCGCAAAGCTGCCTACGTATGATCATCTTCGGGTCTTTGGTTGCAAGTGTTACCCCAACCTGTCCGCCACCGCTCCTCATAAACTCGCTCCTAGGTCTGCTCTGTGTCTTTTTAGGCTACTCCGCCCACCATAAAGGATACCGCTGCCTTGACCTCTCCAGCAATAGAGTTCTCATCTCCAGGCACGTCATCTTCGATGAAACGGCCTTTCCCTTTGCTGAGCGTCATGGTCCCAGCAATCCAGCGGAACTCGAGTTTCTTGATTTTACTGATGATGTTGTGCCAGCTCCTATTGGACCCTTGCACACGTTGTTTCCTGCAGGCATGTCTCCCAGCACCTCCGATGTTCCTGCTGCCCCTGCCGGTCCTCGTGTGGCCGAGCTTGGGGCACTCCCCGGTGACACCAGCGCCCCTGCCAGTCCTTCTGTGACTGTGCCTGGGGCGCCCGAGGCTGCTGACAACATCCCGGTGACGGCGCTCTACATCCCGCCTGCGCTCCGGTCACCGGCGACCCCCTCCGCGCCACGCGCGGCCACGGTGCAGGCGCCAGGAAGCCCTCCCGCGCCACGCGCGGCCCCAGCACCGGCCAGCGCGTCTGGCAGCACGTCCCCGCGGCTGCTGTACGTCCCGCTCGCGCTGCGCGCCGGCTCGACGTCCCCTGCGCAGTCCGCAGGGTTTCCCGCGCCTCCTCAGGCGCCCCACGGGCCTCCACCGGGATTTCCACCGCTTCGCTCGGCCCGCGACTTCACGTACCATTACTCGCGTCGCCCGCGACCTCCACCGGTCGTCCCAGCGGCTCCTACACCGGTTCCTGCAGCACCAGCCCCGCTGCCGGCGGCCTCTTCATCGGTCCCTGCAGCAGCCGCCCCGCTGCCCAAGGGCGCGGTTGCTGTCCCTCCGGTGGCCAACCAGCACTCTATGGGCACCCGTTCGAAGAGCGGCTTCTGGATGCCTGCTGCCTACCATGTTGTGCCACTCTCTCCGGTGCCGAAGACCTTCCGTAGCGCTCTTGCTGATCCCAATTGGCGAGCGGCTATGGAGGAAGAACATAGTGCTCTCCTGCAGAACCACACCTGGGATCTTGTGCCCCGTCCGCCCCGGGCCAATGTTGTCACGGGGAAGTGGATCTTCAAGCACAAGCTCCAGTCTGATGGTTCCCTCGAGCGGTACAAGGCACGTTGGGTCCTCCGTGGTTTCACCCAGCGGCCCGGTGTGGACTTTGATGAAACCTTCAGCCCTGTGGTGAAGCCGGCTACCGTTCATACGGTGCTGTCCTAGGCGCTCTCCCGTCGCTGGCCCATTCACTAGCTGGACGTGAAGAACGCCTTTCTTCATGACAATTTGACTGAGACGGTGTATTGCCAGCAGCCATCCGGGTTTGAAGATCCAGTTCATCCGGATTTTGTCTGCCTTCTGAAGAAATCACTCTATGGCCTGAAGCAGGCTCCTCGTGCTTGGTACAGTTGAATGGCTACTTTCTTGCTGTCTATTGGGTTTGTTGAAGCCAAGTCAGACACCTCACTCTTCGTCTACCAGCGTGGTTCCGACACAGCCTACTTGTTGCTATATGTTGACGACATTGTCCTCACAGCATCATCTTCAGACCTTCTTCGGCGGATCATCTCAGCACTTCAGCGAGAATTCGCCATGAAAGATCTTGGTGAACTACATCACTTCCTCGGCATGCATGTTCAGCGAAGTGGTGATGGACTCCTGCTCTCACAGCGACAGTACATGCTGGATATCCTCGATCGCGCCGGAATGGCTGAGTGCAAGCCATGCTCTACTCCAGTGGACACCCATCCTAAGGTTGCTGCCGCTGAGGGGGCCCCTGTGTCTGATGCTACCGACTTCCGCAGTCTTGTTGGAGCCCTTCAGTACTTGACATTCACCCGCCCAGACATTGCATATGCCGTTCAGCAGGTCTGTCTTCACATGCACGACCCTCGGGAGCCTCACCTCACTGCTCTGAAGCGGATTCTTCGCTATGTTCGGGGCACACTCCACCTCGGTCTCCTGCTGCGACCTTCCACTTCGACTGATCTTGTCGTCTACACCGACGCTGATTGGGCTAGTTGTCCGGACACTCGCAAGTCCACCTCGGGCTATGCAGTGTTCCTTGGTGACAATCTTGTTTCTTGGTCCTCCAAGCGCCAGAACATAGTATCAAGATCAAGTGTTGAAGCTGAATATCGCGCGGTGGCCAACGGAGTTGCAGAGGCAACTTGGCTATGCCAGCTTCTCCTAGAGTTGCATGCCCCTCTTCGGCGCGCCACACTGGTGTACTACGACAACATCAGTGCAGTCTACATGACCTCCAACCCGGTGCAACATCAGCGCACCAAGCACATCGAGATTGATCTTCACTTCGTCCGGGAGCGAGTCGCCATTGGTGACCTTCGTGTTCTGCATGTTCCCACCTCTTCGCAATATGCAGACATCTTCACCAAGGGGCGGCCTACCTCAGTGTTCACGGAGTTCAGGTCCAGTCTAAACGTGCAGAGTGGCTGACGATTCGACAGTGGGGGCGTGTTAGCATAGGCGCCTGATAGGGCTGTTATGGGCCTGGTGTTAAGGCCCATGCGGCTAGTGCCTTAGGGGTTAAGTTAGATTGATAAGGCAAGGATCACCGTTGATTGGGTGTTTCTATAAACCCTCCGGATCCTTGCCTATATATATATATATATATATATATATATATATATATATATATATATATATATATTGTATCCTGTACTTTGGATAATCAATCTATCAATCCCGAGACATATTTGCTCTCAAATAGATTGGAGCTCAATATCCAGAATTACTACAAAAATGCTCAAAGTTGAGTAGCTTCCAGAAATATTTGACCAATTACTGTGACCTTAAGGTCCTAAAAGCCATAATGTCAGAATTAATGGATCCCATTTATAGGGCATTAAAAAGGGGGAAAACTGAAATACCTGTTTACACATGCATCAAGTTCTTCAACTATGTTAACATAGACTTCATTGCTTGCATCCTTGACTATTGTTGTTCGCCAAGGTACAAAAGAAGCAGCTGCATATGGAAGTTTACTGCCAAGTGTAGAGCTCTTACCAGTAACAACATTCAACATTTTGTTCACAATATTAGGTGTGGCAATCATCTCTTTCAAGATGTTTGGCTCAGTCGTGAGTGGAAAACCATTATCCATCATCTCATCCAAAATCCGCACTCATTAAGCACTATAGATTTAGAGAAATATCAGAACAAGTGCACCGGCAAGCAGCAACAATGGCTTCACAAGCAGCAAAACTTGACTGCAGCATGCAGATTAGGAAATTTATAACAGACTAACAAATTCAATAGTAGGTCAATGGCATGCCTTGATCTTCTAAGTTTATCTCAAAATCTTCAAGAATTTTATTAAAAGATATAAGTTAGATTTTCTGTAAATTTCGATACTTCATGAGCTTTGTACCTCTGTATATGCAACTCAATATTTAACCCCATTAGAAATAATAGTTACATATGATTTCTTAATTTCCAAAGCTTAATATATCAAAGGACGATTGAGTTGAACATTCGCTAAATAAATAAGAAAAAAATATTTCTTAATGTCATGTTTGTAAAAACAGATTATCCTGCGACAAAGTAAAATGACACTGACACTGTTGTGTCATCCACTCATCCTAATACTTGCAATACTCATTCAGAAGAATATAACAGTCACATAACAAAATAATAGAATAGGCAACAGGTGCAGATTTATATTGTGGTGTAGCAGAGACTGAGAAATACACCTGATATACAATTACAAAGTTGTCCTTGATTATATCTTCATTCAGATCTCCAAGACAATCTGTCAAGACATCGGCCACGCGAGAGAGAAACTGGAAAATGCAAGCAAAACACTTAAGCACATCTAGAAAATACAGCCAAAAAGTATCGTTTATGGCCAATCACTCTATCAGTTATTACAAATAGATAAATTTGGAAGGGTATTGTAAGATAAACATTTGAGGATAGGACAGAACTACGGGTCTTAATTAAAAAGTTGCCCTTTTCATGAAATTTTGTAAGATCTTACTTAACTTTCCTAAAATCCAAGAGTACTTCAACATCTGCATTGTTCTGAGGAACACTTGAGAAACTTTTCAGACAAAAGGACCAAGTAACACTGTGAGAGGCCAAAAAGAGACCTGCAGATTAATGAGGTTACTATGAAATATTTATTGTTCCTTTTTGTGGCCATGAAATATGCAGAATTTCCTCTTCGTGTTTTCTGAGTTCAATATGGATGGTTTCAACACATTTCCACTAACATTCTACAGCAAAGAACTAATTTGATGGTGCCATTGTTTCTTTTTCTTGCCAAACAGACACTATAGTTGACAATGTATCTGGTTTTACAGATTTGAGCAAGTGATCATATAGACTTCTCGTTGTCAGTACTATATATCCTTTTATAGCAAGTTGTAGAAATACAAATTCCTTTTATACATAACAAATTATGTGAATCAGTGTGTAAGAGGCTCTACTTTGGTTGCCCTTATGTCTTTCAGACTGATGATGCGTGAGTTAAGAGCTACGCACAGTACCAAAGCACCCACCATGCTCTGTACCAAATAACAAGCAGTATTTACCCCAAATGCAACAAATGTGTTGCATTTTTGTCTTTTGCTGCTACAGCCTTGCCCTTAAAGGAAATTAAAACAACAAGTAATGGCTAAGTGAAAGAAAAAGGTTGCAAAGAGAAGCCCACACCTCAACAGCCATCAGTGGGGCCATCTCCACTTGGGTACATGCCAAGAACGTTACACCATCACGATATATTTGAAACAAGTAATGCGTTGGTGACACCACAACCTGCAAGACCTTCCAAAGCCCAACAAACCTGATAAGTACATATCTGGTGGAATTGAACAGCTAAGATAAATAGAATGAAAACAATGCCACAATTAGGGATGCAATTTGTTTGGTTGGCTTGACTCATTTATACGTCATAGTTCGTTTGATCTACCACTCTATACACAAAATGAGTACATCTATACATTAGGTGGATAGATGAGTGGAGTAGGTTTCGGTCGATTCGCTTGCATCTCTAGCCACATTTTTTTTTGGTGAACATCTAGCCACAATAGCTCGAAATTGGTAGATTGTAACATCAGCAACGAAGAAGGGCGGGCCTGGTGCAAGCGGTAGAGTCTTACCACCTGTGACCGGAAGGTCCCGTGTTCGAGTCGCGGTCTCCTCGCATTGCACAGGCGTGGGTAAGGCTTGCCACTGACACCCTTCCCCAGACCCCGCACAGAGCGGGAGCTCTCTGCACTGGGTACGCCCTTTAACATCAGCAACGAAACAATATATTGAATGAAGCTTAGGACTAGCCCGAGAGCTCCCAAAATTCTGCCAGCCAAGCCTAGGACTAGCTCGAGAAGCACGAAGTAGGGTTCGAGTATATAACAGTAATAAGCTAAGGTAGGGAAAAGGCTGAAGTTTGCAAGAGCAGAAGTTTATACTTTGGAAGGGTCGCCAGCGGCGTGGGCGACGATGTAGTCCCAGAACCAGGCACAGATGGCGCGGTCTACGCGGTGCGCCGCCATCTGCTTCTCCACCATCACCTCCCTGGCAAAAACCCATCCCGGATCGCATCAAGCTCAGCGACGGATCCAAAGAGGGGGGCCAAGGAATCAAACGACGCTAGCGGTAAGAGAAATTGGGAGTCTGTAGAACCAAGATTACCCGGAATCGGAGGAGGAAGATGCACTGCAGCATTTTGCCGCCCTTCGCCGTCCGACGAGGTGGCGGCCTGGCGGGGGACCGGGGTCCGGGGGAGACGACGACGGGCAGCCGGGCAGGTCAGGCAAGGCAGAAGTGAACGGAACGGGGAAGGCCGGAAGGGCAGGGGCGGACGCAGTAAAGCCCCTTTTTATTTTTTTTATATTTATTTTTTCTTTTGATTTTTTCTTTTGAAAATAGTAACGCCTTGTTCATTTGTCCGGATCGGCTGTGATTTAAGCCCAACAAGCAAGCGTTCGGGCGGACACACACCCTAACCAAAGCATTACCGATTTCGTAAAGTTTATTCAACACCAGTCCACTGTTTAGAAGAAATGAGATGATGCCGGATAAAACGTAACGAAGACAAAACATAGAGGCTTTCAGATTTTCGTTTTTATATATCCTGAATGAAAGAAAAACTATGCAAAGACCAGTGTATTCCTTCCTTTTTCCTTTTTGCCCTGATGGCAGTAGAAACATGCAAGATACTGTAGGCAGGCCTATTTTTTCTTTTGCCTTTTTCCTTGCGTTTATATGCATATATTCACCTTTTGCCCTGACTCAACAATCAGCATGCAATGTACTGTACCATGAACAGCTTATGAAAGCAAAAACAGAAAACAGGAGGTTAGCCTGTGGTCCAATCTTGTTTCTGCTCTTTGGTCCCAACTGTGAACAATATTCATCGTTGTTTTTGTTTTATAAGTTCCACTTTTGCAGTGCATTGGTCTTGTATCAGCTTCGTATATATAACTTAACATTTGGAGGAGGACAAAACTTCGATAAATTGGATCCCAATTCATCAGTTATTACATTGGGAAGTAATGTCTAGCCACAAATGAATGAGTCTTGTACACCAATTTTCTGACAGAATAAACAAAGCAAACATCTTCAGGACCTTAGCATCATATAGGCAACATCCATTCATCGTGTCTTCAAGACCTTAGCATCATATAGGCAACAGTTAAGTGCGCGAGGCTAAACTTTAAAGTGAGTCCAGTTCACATGTTTGCGTTGCAGTAGCTATGTGATGAAGCTTTTATCAAACTGCGAATATCTGCAGCAACAAAGATATCATCACACCAATGGTTGAGTCGAACCTTAAGCGCTGGGTTCATGTTCAGAACATCTTCTGCATGGACAAAAGGGATTTAATTGCACACCACAAGAAAATGATGCAAAAAGACAGTACTCGCCTTATAGATTCAGATATTGATGTTGGGAAACGTGTTCAAAGTTTGGAAAGAAAAAGCCAAAATGGTAAGACAAATATGGCACTAGATACCTTCTGGGTGTCAACATACTCCTCTCAAGTTCTTGTAGTCCTCATAACTAAGAAATTTCTCCTTAATTTTGAGCCAGTCAGCTGGTTTCGGCTGGAAGATTGCTATATATCCTTCCCTGTCAGCCTAAATGCAAAAAGGGAAAAAAATAAATGAAGATGTGTGATGCCCAGTATTTGGTAAAGAAAACAAACATCAAATTGAAAAAGCAGCAAAAGTCTCGAATTAATATCCTATCTTAAACAAAAAGCCTAGAGCACAACTAGAACAGAAAAGGAGATCATATAGTAAGCACACAAACAGTCAAAGAAATAGAGGAAATTTGCCAGACAACAGGATGTACTCACAGCGGTATTAAGAAGATCTGGTTGTTTGATCAATCTTTCATTGATCTCCAAGAGGGAACCTTTCACGCAGCATCTGTAAAACTTTAGCATAAGCAACACTGCAGTGCAGAAAACAATAATGTCTCAGACATACTTATGTGATCTTTAAGATCAAGGGGACCAACCTCACAATAAAAGATTTATCATTTACACAAACTTTGCACAATGCAGAATTTTCTTGCAAGTGCTGTGCATTCTGCAATGTAAAATGAACATTATTTCATGCTGCCGTTTATTTAATTAAAAATAAATAAATAAAACATTTAAGCAGTCTAGTTACCCTTTTGCGTTTTCCTGTGACTTTCATCTCACTGCGATCTGACTTGCCAACATTGAAGTCAACAGCGGTTATTACTCCTTCCTCTTTAAACACAACATGGGCTGGAGCTAAACCAACCACACACAATCTGAAATTTTTCAATAAAACAAAGCAACCATAAGAATAGATATTAAGGCTCATTAGAAATCTCAATGTGCACTAATCAGAAAACAGGAAGGCATTGATGGGCACTTGTCAACTAGAGTTACTGTATGTAGAAAATAAATACCTAACACAAGAACAGGCCATTTATTTGCAGGTAAAAAAGTACCACGATTATGTTATGCAGCAGTGCAGCATACATTCGGCTTTCTTAGTTATACTCAGCACTTAGCATTCTTAGTATCTACAAATAATTCCCTCAATGTTAAAATGCAAATTTCACCAAAAGCCTCGAAAACCTGATGTTGACTTTTCGAAATTGAAAACCTACCCGTTTGGATGGCGATATACATACTGATCATACCCTGGATTCAGAAAATCTGCCCAAGAAAGCAGTATAGTGAAATTAGAGTCTTGAGGCAGACGTCTAGAAAACAGTAGAAACATTTTCTTCCCTTGGCTCAACATAACAGCATAAACTTGTCAAACATTCTAGTATGTTAAATCACTAATGCTAGAGAACCACGCTAGCCTACACAATGCAGACACAGTATGCTGAAAATAAAATTTTCAGCAACGGAATCCAGGATCTTATATCCTAGGAGTACTTGGAATGGGTCAACGGGCTAGAAATAACAGGTTGGATGTTGATACTGATATTCCCACAGTGACCGAGTAAATAGATTTCACCCAACAAATCAAGGTGTGCTTAATTTTAACTCTAGTTCCAAAAAATGAAACAACAGTTTTGAAGAATACACAAAAAAAAAATGACATGAGCACCGAAATATACAGCATGGCGGTTTCAAATAACAAATGTATATCCGGAGTACACACCGAATTAATTTCCCTACCCAATCATACGTGAGATTGCTAAACACTTGGCTCAGAAGACGACAATACTGTAATGAAGTAGAAGTAAGCTCCTCGAGATCCCACCTTCCATAGCCTAATGAATTTCACTCTCTATAACAGCAAGCGTACCAAGAAAAGCTCAAAGCTTCCACACTAATCAGGTACGTATGACAAAAGCCCAAGCCTTTTTTACCTGCGATGAAGTAGCGCGCGAAGTTGGCCTCGACGGCGGATGGGGGAGACGCCGGGAGGTCGGCGGCGTCGGGGGCGACGAGGGCCCGGGTCTCGTCGTCGAGGGCGGCTTCCCGCAGGGAGGAGGGTCTGTGGAGTGGCGGCGCCTCCATGGATACAGCTTCCTCCGCCATCAGTGGGGCCCTCGGTCCTGGCCGGTGACTGTCGATGCGGTGCAGAAGCAGAAGCAGAAGCTCCTCTTCTCGATCGTTGGCGGCGGCGGGACGCCGGGACGAGTCGGGACTGGAGAGCGAGAGAGGGATGGGAGCAGCTGGGCCGTTACGCCGGTGACGAGTGCAATTGAGGCGGGCGGGCATCGAGGAAGCTGGAAGCGTGGGCTTGGGCTGCCGTTACGGCCCAAGTGATGACTGATGGCTTCGTTTGATTGGCCTCTGTTTTTTTTATATACAACAGCCTCTCTGTTTGCTTCAGCGAGGAGAACCGAGTCTCATACGATTAGGCCGCATATCTACCATCTACCATACTCCTTATTTTCGTAGTATACCACTTCTTGCTTCTCATGAGGCCATGTCGACGTTTAGTGCAGGCCGTCCGATCTGCGATGGAAATTAGCCATGTCGACGTTGAGTGCAGGCCGTCCGATCTGCGATGGAAACAATCCACTCATCCGTCTTCTTTTTCCACCTCCAACGATAGACGCCCGGTTTATTTAGCTAATAAGCCGAAAGTACTGTTTATTAATTTGTTGTGCTGAAAAACTACGGCCAAGCGAAGAAGAATCGGCAAGCCTCTCGCTGCTGCTCTAGGGTCAGGAGGCAGGGCACATCTGCTCGGAGGCGACAGTGTGTAGGTGCGGCTTCGGGGTTTCCAGCGTGCGGCGGCGTCCGGTGTCCGGCCCCTCGGGCACGGTAGCTGACGCGTGACAGTGCCGGCTGCGTCGGGCGGCGGCTCTCCTCCCGTCCTCTGTTCCTCCCAGTCCTGATGGCGCGGTGTTTGGAAGACAGAGCGAGAGGTAAAGATGAGGAGCTTGGTGAACTAAATAAGGGAGAGGAAGAAGGGAAGACATATATATAAGAGATAAAAGAAGAGAAGAAAACAAATAACAGAAGAAGGAAAGAAAAGAAAGAAATAGAAGAGGCTTAGCTCGGCAGGCGTGTGAACTACCCTTAGCTCAACAAAATAAAAAAAAATATTATAGTCATTTTACTGTTTGAACAATTAGAAAATCCGTTTATCAAACGTTTTTCTAATTAGAGAAACTGAAGAAAAAAAGGATCCACAGCTGAAATTGTTTTGGTTGAGCTCTATCAAGGGTCCTAACTTCTGAACGCGACTGTAGCATAGAGTTGGGTTGCCACAATTATTGATCTTTGGAAATGGCCGTGCTAGCTACGTCTCCTTCCGTACGAAGTCATTTCTTGTTATATCTATATATATCGAACAAAATACAATCTCGGAACACAGCAGATGTGCGACCCAATCTCGCGGGCAGGCACGCCGTGCGCGTCAGACGGTAGGAGACGGCGACCAGCTGCGGGGCGCGCCGGCAGGCGTGGAGGCCGAGGCACCACGATTCGACGAAACGGAAGCTCCATCCTCCATTGCTCACAGCAGGCAGGAAAGCAATCTGGTACGCACGCCACATATTATTACTTGTTGCAAGTTCTCGTGGTCTCGGAAGATAGCTACTCGGGAAGTCTGAACTCATCGCTGCGACCACCACCACGCAAGCCTCCATCATCCATAGACGCTCTAATCCGTCGACAGGAACATTTTACGGTTTTCGTTTAGGTCTCGCAACCTCATCGTCCACCTGGCGATAGTAAGTCCCGACCCCTGCTCACTTGTCCACGGCCAATACAAATCATCCTTCACTTAGCTTATGTGTCCGCTTTCTGTCCGATTCTAATATTAGATCCACGTGTCCGTGTTCAATATAATTTTTATTATTTTCTACAAATCTGCCGCTGTAGATGTCAACAAAAATCTCGTGTTCGTTCATTTATTTATTGAAGCCAACAAAAATAAAAAATTTAAAAGGGAGAGAAGAAAAAATAAAGAAATCAGAAACTTCGAAAGAAACTGCGAAAAAACGGCCCAGAAGAAGGCCGCCCATGCGGGTGCGCTCTATTTTTTAAAATTTGTTTTACGCCGTCACTGCATAACGTGTATTCCCCTTCTGTCCGTTGCATCCCTACTCATGCATTCTGTCTGCCTCCCTCGCCCCCTCTCACTCTCCGACGACTGGTGGGCCGCCGCCGCCCTAAGCCAGGTGGTGAGGCTTTAGTTGGTCTCTTCGCCGGCGACGAGCACCCACTAGGTACTCCCACCCCTTCTCTTCCCTTCCCTTCAAGCTGAGCACCGAAACCCTAACCTAAAGCTATTTAATTGACAAGCCTCCTAACTTCGAAGTTTTTGCAAAAATTATTAGGTGTACATGTGTACACCCATGTCCCTTTTACTGGATCCGCCCCTGGCAGGACGCCAAGGAGCGGTGCGCTATGGAGAACTACGGTGGAGATGCGACTGCAAGTTATTTTAAGTGAGCGATTAAGCTGCGGAAGCTGGAAGCAGCACAATCGTGATAAAATTAAGATGTTGTTGCGTCAATTGGAGCTTCAAACATTTGAAAAAGAGCACGATTCCTGCCCTCCTAGCTGCGGGGTCTGTGCAGAAACGTGTGAATGTACTATCTACCGACTACCATTAAATCAATCATCCGAACCGAATGCCACTATATATGCCCATCTGTTTGAATCTGTAACCCCGTCACTCTTTAACATGTTATACAATGGCACGTTTAACTGGATAGGACGCATGAGAAACCAAAACCTCGTTTTACAGGTGCTTTCACTAGTGATTGTGGAGGAGAGGGTGACAGACCCCTTCGTTTTAGGTGCCTGAAGAGCGCGAAGGAGCTAGCTAAGGCGAAGGCAAAGGTGAAGGAGAGGGCAAATCTGATGGTGAAGCTGGCTGATGCTAAGAAGAAGAAAGAGGCGAAGCTGGCTGATGCTAAGAAGAAGAAAGAGGCTGAGCTAGCTGATGCTAAGAAGAAGAAAGATGCTAAGCTGGCTATTATGAAGAAGACTGAGGAGGAAATGATGCCGGATGATGGAAATCAGGATCTTCTGGAGCCTAACCTCACATGGGAGCAGAAGGTGGTGAATATTCTTCAAATGGTTTGCTGCCGAGAGCTCATTGAATACAACCACAAGCTGGGTTTTCTGCTCCTACCCCACTTTTGGGCATTCAACATAGCCTTCTTTGACCTGGACAAAGAGTGTGAGTAGATTTGTGATCATTTTCATTTATCAAACATGCTCGCCTCCACTAAGTACACGCATCAATACACAAGCAACATCTTGATGCACCATCCTTAGTAATTTGTTCATCGCATGTGTTGATGGATGTACGTGTATAAAATCGTATTGTTGGTTTGATTTTCGTATTGTGTGCCTCACAAACCGATCCACAAGATCTCTTCCCCTCGTCATCATTAGTTGGTTGACTCTGTCAATGTCATTGCAATCAAGGTTGCCGAGTTTGACAGGGTTTATCCGATTAGCGTATTTGATACTGTTTTGGCAAGGGACGAGTACAACTACAGATGTGTCTATTTGTTCAAGTGTGGCTGGGATGATGTGTCTATTTGTTCAAGCGTGGAAGGGATGATCCCAAGTAATAACCTCGAAGGTATGTATCCAGTTCATTCCTCTGTTTACTGATAAATCAAAATATCATTATCCTTGCCTTTACAATCCACTATGGTATACACTCCACCTTAAATCACATTTCCATATTGCTATGAACTGTTTTATTATTGTTTTGAGATAGTTTGTCTAGTGTTCTCTTCTAAGGTTGGCACATTATGAAGTGAAATGCAGACAGTTGAGTTCCATAAGGTCTGCTAAAATGTACAGTTCATTTTGTCCACACGTAACATTACTTGCAAGAGCAGTGCCGACCCTCGTGAAACCAGGGTTAAATATCCTATAGTTGCCAGCTCCTTGCCAGGGAAATTCCTAATACCAGGTGTTAAACCATGTTGTATAAGAGAGAGAAGTATAAGAGATTTAAATTTTGGTGTAGGTGGAGGAACCACCCTTCCTCTTATCCCCTGTGCTCTATTTATAAGGGAAGTGGGAGAAGCCAATCTTCCTCTCTACCACTTTAGGTTACAAATTACATAGAGGTCCATGCCCTTTAATTATAGTTTGGGCCTTTGGACTTTTTTATAAGGAAGGGGTAGGCCTAGCCGTACTCACCCTCAATAGTAGCCTCCTAGCCACTAGGTTTTGGAAGTAGTGGAACTAGGGGTAGCTCTATGTAGCCGAAGTAATCATAGTAGTGGAAGTAGTCGTACTGGTTGTCATAGTCATCGAAGGGAGACGATATAGGAGTTATCACCGAAGGTCGATAATGATGCATTTGCCGAGATGTGCGCAGATGGAGTAGTTGATGCAATCGACAGGGCTTGCCTCCTTTGGATTTAGCTAAGCACAAATATATTGCTACCCATTAGCGGTCTCGTAGGTAGTCTAACGCAAAGTCATGTAAGAATTTTGATAACATGGGAGATAAGCGAGGTGAGAGAAAGAGGTGTAATTGTTTTGCTAAACAACCATCTATTAAGCTAAGGTTTATGTTACACGAGTTATGATTGCCATGCAACTCATAATGTTCCATTTATTCTGTGTACAAATTAAGAAATTGTGAGTTCCTAGGAGATCGCTTAAAAGAACAACTCACTATATAAGTTGTCTATTATGGTAGCTCATGATTACGTGGAACTAAAAGGTGGTGACAGACTCTAGCGTATGGCTCCCAGACATGAAAAGCATTGTGATGAATCAAACGATACTATAGTGAAAAACAATCTATAGAACCATAATAGAAAAGCAAGATCATCTCGAATTGTAGCTAGATAAAGATTTAAAAAGTGTTTTTTATTGCTAATAGAGCTAACCAGGTTGAGATTGAAGACTACTTGATTTAGTCTCAACTAAAATTGCAGTCACAAGATATAATAGGAAAATAGTTAGAGACAAAAAAAAAAAAAAAAAAGATAACAACAACTCTAAGTCAGAGTTGGCTCACGTTCCCAAGAAAGCTGGTGAAACTGAAAATACTAGCTTCTTACAGCTTCATCTCAGTTTTATTGAGAAGTTGTTTTACTAAATGTTTATTGAAAACAGTTTAAGCTCCATCGATGAAATTGCTCATGGAATTGAAGCTAAAAAAACTGCTTTCAACAGTGACAGAGAGTTGTACCAAACGGATCTGGAGGCGCATCGGGATAAAACAATTATCAAATAAATAAATGAAACTATTTATAAAAAAGATACCCGAGTCCGAATTTATAATAAGCAAACTAGACCTGCGCTATAATAAAATAATGAAACTATTTGCTGGACCCGAAACTTGTAACAAACGATATTTAAGTGCGCAACTCATGCAAAGAGCCAAAATAAAAACACATAAAACAACTTTATTATTCCACCAATCCACCCTCATTTGAACCAACACAAAAAAAAAATCGAGAAAAGCAGGAAAAAACTCCATGAACTTAAACTCAATAATTAATATACTTTAATCAACGACCATATACTACCAATAATCGCAATTCAGTCACTTATATGTAGAACCCGTTTTTATTAGTTGATCCATCCTTTGATTCAATTTTTCAACATAAAAAATGCTAGTAAATGATGATCAAGCGAGGTATTGGAGGAGATGGTTGTAGCCACCGTATTGATCCTCTGCAACTGCCACTGCGACGCCCGGCGCCGCCTGCCCGTCGATGATGCCATCGAGCTTCACGTCCACGCCGTCGAGCTTGACGTCGACGATGCCGCCGCCGCTCATCCCCATCCCCACCGGCGGCGCCGCCGACGACCACACGCCGTACGGCTCCCGCGTCACCTCCAGCAGCGAGTCCCTCACCCTGTCCGCCTGCACCGCCACCTCGCTGTCCCGCCTCTGCCAGCGCCACAAAAAAAGAGAGAGAAAATGAGCACGTGCTGCTACGAATTGCGTTGCATGCATCAATGGCGCGGCGGTGTCATTGTACGTACGGCCGCGCGGAAGACGTTGAGGACGAGGCTCTCGTGGGAGGTGACGTTGACGTTGGTCACCTCCAGTCCCATTGCGGCGATGGAGTCCATGATCTGGACGAAGCGGCCAGGCTTGCGCTCGCACAGCATCTGCAGGAAGTACTCATTGGCATCCACCTGCCGCACCTCCACCTGCGGCTCCATGTCGTGGCCGTTCTCCTCCTCCGCCGCCTGCACCGCCGCACGGGCCCTCTTGTGGCCGTTCTCCTCCTCCGCCGCCTGCACCGCCGCACGGGCCCTCTTGCTCCCGGCGAGCGGCTGCTGGTGGCTCGTGCGCGGCGAGTCGTCGTTCTCCAGCCCCACCAGGCTCGCCGGCGGCGGGTGGTCCAGGAGCACGTCGGGGGCGCCGCCGCCGGCGCCGTCCGCTGGGTCCTCTAGCTCGTCCTGCAGCGCCTTCACTTGGTTCTGCAGGCCCACGATGTAGTCGATGGCGTCGCCGAGGATCGACGCGCGGTCCATCTGCAGGATATATCATTCATTCATCCATCAGAGAAGCAAGAAAGCAAAGCGTTCGATGGATGGCAACGACGGACCGACCTTGGAGATGTTGGGGACGAGCGACCTGAGCTTGTAGAGCCGCTCGTTGAGCTTCTTCCTCCGTCTCCGCTCCGCCACGAGGTTCTTGCACTGCTGCCGCTTCCCGCCGCCCTTCCCGCCTCCGCCACGGCCCTGCGCGTCGCCGTCGCCGTCGCCGTCCCCGTCCCCGTCGTCCTCGGGGTCCACCTGCATGTCACTGCCCTCGGACCCCGAGTCCGCGCCGCGCGGCTGCGGCTGCGGCTGCGTCTCCTGCTGCACCGTCGCCAAATCGCTCCCAGCAGCCGCCGCCGCGTACTGCCACCCGGCGTCGTCTACCGCACCACCACCGGCGCCCGGCGCCTGCTGCACCACCGCCTGGAACGGGTCCGCCGCGACGCTGCCGTCGGCGTCGAACAGGCCGAGCGACGGCTGTACCGCGCCGCCGTACATCCCGCGCGACGCGTCCGCGGCGCCGTCCCACGCGAATCCCGGCGGCCACGCGTGCACGCCGGCGCCCTCGCCCCCCTCTCCGGCGCCCGGCACCCCGCACTGCGCCATCACCAGCTCCGCCATCTGCTCCTCCTCCGCCATCTGCGCGCGCACGCCCGCACGCCGCGGCGGCATATACATATAAAGAGGAGAGCGTCAGGTCAGGTGTGTCTTGTCATGTCATGTGTTTGTGTGCGCATGGCATGCAAATGCAAAGGCCGTGGCTGTTGCGTGCGGTTCACCGCCACATCTTCGCCGGGGCGGCGGCGCTGGCAGCTGGGTCACGCGGAAGCCGTGCGCTCCTGGTTCTGGCAGTTCTCGGGCTAACTACCCGTGGCCCGCCTAACAGAAACCGATCCCCCGCCAAACTGATCCTGAATTTTTCTGATGTGATGGCGGCAAACAGAAAAAAAAAAAAAAGAAAAACCGGTGCAGACTCAGCCGTGGCTTTTACGTACGTATCTCGCCGCGAAGAGCTCGACGAGGCCGCCGGCGATCGGCACCAGCAGCCGCGTCCTCGGGTCGCCTCCGGATCCGGGCTCCTGCACCATGTCATGGATACAAGATGATGATCAGAGAGACAGCAGTGGAGGGAGGTTGAAGATGACAAGAGCTGATGTGCTTTGCTTACACAGGAGTAACTTGTTTGGAGCTCTGGCACGCGGTTGCTCTGCCAAATCGGCTGGTTGGACACCATGGCCTCGGCGTGCATTCTGACCGATCGATAGAACTGCAGGGATTAGAATTCGACCTGGCACGGCAGGCAATCGATGCCTCCCGAGTGACAGTGGAACTGATGGAGATTGTAATTGTATTACCCTGCAGATGAGGAGTCGAGCTGGATTGATGGAGGCAGGTCACCCAGTGCTGAAAGCTGTGCCTCGAACTCACTGCTGCAGAAGAACCCAGTCATCTCCAAGAACCTGCAAGGCGTTTGTGCCAGAGCGAGACATGTCATCAAACACATTCGCATGATTCTTATTTCTAAGCTCCAAAAGAAAAGTAAAAAAGAAGAGAAGAAGCAAGGCAGATCAGTGATGCTAGCTAGCTACTCTTACCTCTGATCAGGAGACAGCCTCCAGTAGATGCAGTAGTCCCAGGCGTCGACGCTGACAAGAGGCCTCAACGCGGCCTCCACGCTGGTCCCGGCTCCATCGCCGGCGGCAGCCACGCACGGGTGACCTCCCCCTCCCATGGCGCTGGCCGACCGGTGAGCACCCGCGATCGCCTCACCCTAGGAGCCACTGGAGGACTGTGGCTGCTGCAGCCTGCATATCGAAGCAAGAAGAAGCAGCCATGAAAATGAAAGCGTCAGCAGAGTGCATGCGCGAGGGAGGGTCGCTAGCTTCCGTGCTGTGTGTCAGGAATCAGGATGGGATTGGTTGATGTCATGGGTGTGGTGTGGAAAAAAAAAGGCTGCAAGAAAAGAACTTGAGGCAGGCTATGGATAATTCACGGCACGCAAGGGTACAATCTGACCTGTTCATGTGCTGCTCTCTCGGCGTCATGTATCACTCAATGTTACTCTACATCTATATATGATCACAGGCAAAATCATGCTTCGAAACTGTAAATAAAAACTAGCATGATGGTCATCTGACCTCCCAGTTCTGAACTTTCTGAACTGAAGGAGTCTACAAGTAACTGTAACCTTTGTGCACAAGCATTTCTGAACATTCTGACGATGATGATACCAAGAGTCATTCCTAGGTATAATCTGTGAGAATAAGCAGAGGGAAACATAAAGCTACCTTTCTGGGTTCCTGGTGACCTCGCTCTGAACTCTGAAAGCGGTGACGAAACGCCGCGGGGTAATGATTCAGCAGATGGGGGAGAAGTGAATCAGCTGAAAGCTATTGCTAACTGAAGAATCCTTTCTATTGCAGGACCAGTCCAGGACTGTTGCATTGCATCATGTGTGGCAGTGCTAGTACTATTATATATGCATGTATTACCAGGCCACAGGCGTTTCTTGTCTGAATAACCCCTCAGGCTCTTCCATCCATAAAAACAGATTTGTTCAGTGGAATCTTGGGGTTAGCAGAAAGCAAAACATGTTTTACTGATTAATACACATGTACTGTTGTGAAGGTGGTTGTGAGTAGGTCAGTCGCAAGAAAGGCGTGACCCTGTTTTTTTCTTCTCAATTTGCTTTTCCTAAACCTGTGGATCTTGGCTATATAGAAATTTCCACATTCTGGTGTCGATGACAGATAAGTTCCATGTCAGGACTCCATGCATCATAATTCATATCGTAATAAGGATTGCAACCATGCATGCACTTATGACGTAATAATTTGGTAAGTAAGACCAAAGTCAAACTATGTAATTTGGCTATAGAAATTTGCACATTCTGAATGAACTTTAAGTACTGCAAGCCTGAATCAACTGAACGAACGGGAAGTTCCTCTATGTCATAGACCATACAATTTTGCCAATTAGCTAGGTCGATGCGACATCATCACATGCCTTACCCCCCCCCCCCCCCCCCCCCCCCCCAAAAAAAAAAGACTGATCACTTGCCTTCAATATGTTCCAAACTGTTAGGATTTTAAATATTTGTATCTATTTATTTTTCACAATATACGGTATTGATTAATTTGACATTTTTACTGCAAATGGCATTTTAATAAAATGGCGAATCCTCTCAGGCATATTTCCTAGCATCATATCAAACAAAAAATGCAGCCACAGAAAAAGTTTAACATTTTTGCACGTCTCCAGCAGAAAGTAGAAACATACAAACGGTTTTCCATGTTACATAGAAAACGTGGCTTATTTCTAGCTTTAAATTAATGGGAGGCTTGCACCAACGTCCGGACGTCCAGCCCCAGCAGCACGTCCGGACGCAGCTGCCCACCCATACGATACGATCCACAGGAGCCCACCTGATACGAGCGCCTCGCCCTAGCCTTCTCACAGCGCACGGCTCGTCTTCTCACAGCGTACACATCCACAAGCGCGGTGCGTGCCGGCCCCTAGCCGCCCCGTCCGCAGCCCCGGCGCGCCGCGCGCCCCATCTCCTGGCCCCATAGCGCGCCCCTTCCGCAGCCTCCCCGGCTCGTCGCGCCCCATCCCCTGGCGCCCAGGTCGTGCCCCCATGACTCTCTGAAACGTATCTCTGAAACCTGAAACACTTGCGATATGAAACACTTGAATGCAACATACGTATGAAGGAGATTGGAACATACACATGCAACTTATGTGTGAAACATATGCAACATTCAGATTAGATACTTGTAACTTGTAACTTGCAACATGAAAACACTTATTACTGTAACATAAGACTGAAACAGCTGAAACATTTGAAACATACTGTTCAACATATGTGTGAAACATATGCAACATTCATATCAGAACGTTTACAACATACGTCTAGAACAGATGAAACATTTTGAACAAACGCTTGCAACATGCCTCTGAAACACTTGCAACATATGCAACACATACAAACATCTCCGATCTACTTTTGTAACATCCATATGAAACAATGTAGCAACATACCTCTGAAACGTTTGAAACACTTAAAGCTGCTTCAATAAAATAAAGCTACGAAGAAACATGATTTTGCAACATAGGAGAGGGGAGGCTTGGGCCAGTTGATTCCAGCTGTCGGGGTGGGAGCCGGCGGCGAGTGGCAGCACCCGACCACCACCAGCATCTGGCCGCACTCATGGGTGCCCTAGGCTCGGCCGAGACAACTCGAGGCGCCTCGACACGTGCGCCCAACAGCCATCAGTAGGGGCGGCAGCGGCAAGGCATCTTGGTGGCGTTGGTGGTTGGGGAAGAGGGCGGGGAGGCGCTCTACTATCAGCGGGATAGGGAGGGAAGAGGCAACGCGTGGGATGGGGCGCGGCGGCGGATGTCCGCGGTGGGCGGGCTGCGCGACGCGGGGGTCGAATCCGCTCGGACCGGGCACGCGACGAGCAAGGCGAGCGACGGGAGGAAGCAACTGTCACAGGGGAGTGAAAGGGTCGAGATGGCGGACTAGAGGGGGGTGAATAGTCTTTTCTAAAATTAAACGCGTCGGCTAACCGATATAAATGCGGAATTAAAACAATCGATCTAGCCAAGACTACACCCCTCTATATATGTTCACTAGCACCTAGCAAAGATACTTATTATGCAACTAAGGTGCCGGGCTAGCTAGAGCTCTCCTAAACAATTCTAGGAGCAAGGTTACACAAACCTATGCCACTAGAACTTTAAGCAACAAGGGAGCTCCTACACATGCTAGTAAGCAAAAGCACAAAGCCAACTAAGCTCACTAGCAACGCTCAATAACAAGACAACCAATGCCGAATTAGAGAGCTCAATTACTTAGCTACACAAACTAAGCAATATGACTAACAAGGTTACACAAACCAAATTAGCCACGCAAGGGAGCTACTTCTATGCTACACAAGCAAGAAGATAATTAGCAAGCTACACAAACTAACTAATTACTAAAGCAACAACACAAGCTCAATGTATATGAAAGTAATTGCAAGCTTGTGTAACGGGGATGCAAACCAACGGGAAGAACAAAGGTTGACACGATTATTTTTTCTCCCGAGGTTCACGTGTTTGCCAACACGCTAGTCCCCGTTGTGTCGACCGCTCACTTGGTGGTTCGGCGGCTAATTAGCATCACTCGCTAAGCCCGCACGTGGAGCGAGCACAAGTGCCCCTCATAAGCACTTCTCCGGAGCGCCGCACAAGCTTCTTGCGGGCTTCAACGGAGACCACCACCAAGCCGTCTGGGAGGTGGCAACCTCCAAGAGTAACAAGCACCACCGGCTTGCAACTCGATCACCTAGTGTCACTCGATGCAACCTCACGATGCAATCGCACTAGAATCGCTCACTCACACAATCGGATGATCACTATCAAGTATGTGTGAGATGGATGGCTCCTAAGCACTCTCAAGCATGGACACAAAGTCCCCCAAGGTGCTCAGCACCAGCCATGGCCGAAGGTCACGTCTATTTATAGCCCCAAGGGCTAAACTAGCCGTTACCCCTTCACTGGGCAAAAATCAGGCCGACCGGACGCTCTGGTCGTGTTGATCGGACGCTGGACCGTAGCGTCCGGTCGCCCACAGACGGCCACGTGTCCCGATTCCAACGGTCACTTGACCTGACCGGACGCAGCAGCTTCAACTAACCGGACGCTGGACCCCAGCGTCCGGTCGTTTCCAGTAAGGTACCCGAGGCGTATTTCTTCGACCGGACGCGTCCGGTCGCACGTGATCGGACGCAGCCTAGCGTCCGGTCACACTCCAGCTTCTGCGTCACCGTACGTCAGCCTGACCGGATGCACCCTGCCAGCGTCCGGTGCTTCTAGACCCAGCGTCCGGTCAGTTGACCGACGCCAGCGTCTTCGCGATCAACACGTTTTCACTTCTAACTTTTTCACCCTTGCTCCAATGTGCCAACCACAAGAATTTGCATCCGGCGCAATAGAAAATAGGCATTCCATTTTCCCGAAAGCGCCGAATCTCAACCCTGCAAACACCACCTCCTTTGTAAATGTGCCAACATCACCAAGTGTACACCACCATGTGTATGTGTGTTAGCTTTTCACAATCATTTCCCAAAGGATGTTAGCCACTCAACTTGCCACGTCACTCGATCCTAGCGACGATGCAAAGTTAGATCACTCGAGTGGCACTAGATGACCGATATGCAAACAAGTTTGCTCCTCTTGATAGTACGGCCATCTATCCTAAACCCGGTCATAAACTTCTCTACACACCTATGACCGGTGAAATGAAATGCCCTAGGTTATACCTTTGCCTTGCGCATTTTCATTCCATCTCCTTCAACGTCGATGCAACATATGCACCAACATGATCAACAATGATATGATCCACTTCATATCACCACGTTATCATATTGGTTCATCGATCTTGACTTTACTTGCTCTTCACCGTTGCCATCGTCCATCGGCGCCAAGTCTTGCTCAAGCTTCATCGCCACGCGGTCCATCACTCCAAAGCCTTCGACTTGCCCTTCACGCTTGCAACCGGTCCATCAAGCCAAGTCTTGTCTTGATCTTCTCCACCTTGATCACATGACTCAATGTCATGTCTCATGTGCATTTAAGCTCCTTCATCATCACATGCGTGAGCTTTGCAACATCTTCAAGCCATTTTCACCTTCATGGCATATGTTGCTCACACACATGTACCTGTGGACTAATCACCTGTGTATCTCACATAAACACAATTAGTCCACCTAGGTTGTCACTCAATTACCAAAACCAAACAAGGACCTTTCAGGGAGGCACGTGTTGCAGGCTGGAGCGAGCAACATGGGCGGATGCGGCGAGGCATAGTGTGGCGCGCGGCGTCTGGACGGACGGATACGCACGCATGGGAGCATTATCGTAAATTAACTCGTATATGCATTGTTCGCCTAAAACGACCGTTTAGCCCGTTTAAACACCGTGTATACGCTACACGGTGGTGCGCCGTTTCCGTTAAATCACCCGTTTACCCCGTTTAATTGGCCGTTTAGCTCGTTTAATGGGACGTTTTGCCTGAATAATGGCTAAACGGTAGGTGACCGACCATTTAGCGTTTAGCGTTTAGGAACACACTACGTATATGAAAGGCAGTCATCGTTTAAGTTCCTTGTACACAGTCATTCCAACCAGCAAGGCCAAATATACACTAGTAGAGAAATGGGTTGTAGTCCCGGTTTCCCAACCGGGACTACGAATCTGGGACTAAAGGTCCTGGCCTTTAGTCCCGGGTCACATAACCGGGACTAAAGGTCCATCCTCAGGAGAAAAATAAACAAAATTGTAGGGAGACCTCTCTTGCGATGTGTGAGATTCGAACCCAGGACCTCTTTCCTCGCGCATAAACTCCTTACCAATTCAGCTATACACCACATGTGATAGGGTCCTGGACACTCTCCTTTTGAATTGACCTGTGGGGTACCTTTAGTCCCGAGTGGGAGACCTTTAATCTGGGTTGGTGACACCAACCGAGACTAAAAGGTCACCCTTTAGTCCCGGTTGGTATTACCAACCGAGACTAAAGGTTGAAAGACCTTTAGTCCGGGTTGGTAACACCAACCGGGACTAAAGGTGGCCTGCTGCGAAAGCGTGCCAGGACAGGGGCTTTTAGTCCCTGTTGGTAGCTCCAATCGGGACTAATTCTTCCTTTACTCCCGAACGCAAAAAATACCGAGACTAAAGCCCAAAATCAAAGCGGATGAAAGGTCATTTCTCTACTAGTGATAGCAATACGGACAAGTCTATCTATCTATAAGTACCAAACAAGTAGCAAGCTAAGAAGCTAGTTTCCCATCCACGGTGATCCATATACTATCAGTGCTTAGTAGGGTAGGGGTGGTAAGGATGGTGATAGCCAAACGCGAATTCCCCAGGGGCCGGATGCAGCACATTGGAGCGAAGGTAGCACATTTCAGACTTTCTCTCCACATTCTTATGTCCACACGCAAATATCTTCTTTATGCCAGGATGTGGAACATCAAAGCGACGGTAGCATGTCTTGTAAAAGGAATCCGCTGCAAAAACACAGGAAGCCAAGCAATATGAAAAAAGTGAGTAAAGTGAATGATCATGAGGTATTGAGGTCTGAGAGAGAGGAAGAGGAGGGGGAGGGGTTCATACATTTGCCACTACGACGAGTAGACCACCCAAGCAGCGACGAAGCCAGGAATCGACGAAGTCAGGGCTGGCTTCCTCTTCTTCTTCCTCCAGCCCCTCCTTGCCTTCTTCTTCCTCCTCATGGCGGTAGCCCGGGCTAAGCCCGGGCTCCATGTAAATCATGGCCGTAGGGGGGGCTGGAGCACGGGTAGCCCCCCCCCGCTGGCTTCGTCGCTGCACCCAAGAGGAAAACCCAAGACACGGTAGGATTCAGTAACTTGTTCATCTGAAAACAGAAGGAACAGAGAAGGCAAAAATTAATTTATACAGAAAGCATTAGAATGTGACAGCAAAGGCAGTATAGGTTAGTTTCTATACATATATATAAAAAGTGCAAACAGATCACAGTTGTAGCAACAATTGTAATAGCAAATACACCATACAAAAAGATCATAATTGTCGCAACAATTGTAATAGTTTCATCCCCGTGCTTCCTGCCTCTAGATTGGGCAAAAGGTGCAGTCAAATGCATCATCATTCATGACCGACAATAGCACGGGTCCTAAAATATGCACAAAGGTGAATCTTGGGCATTCAGCGCTAGCTTATTTCTACAAGGTGAGCATGCCTTCTAATGAGGGTCTTATGGTATTTTTCCCTCTTTTCCCTACACTTACATTAGCAAACGAGAATGATCTTCCAACAAATACATATGAGATAGGTGTGTTGTATATAAGAGAAACAAGAGAGAGAAGATGCATCAAGCTAGAAAGAAGTAGACCATATACCTAAGGGGGTGCATGTGACGACGCCATCGAAATCTTTTCCATGAGCAAGCTCGTAGAAGAAGAGAGTCCGTGGAGTAGGAAGAAATGAGAAGAGTACTCAAATGAGAACAAACCAGAGCGCTTCCTACGAGCCACGAAGTTCCCATGGTACCAGCACATGCCATTGTGAAAATGGCGTCTCCGGTACACCTGGCCTGGAGCAGGCTCACACTCATTGCCCTGACTCAAACCAATCCAACCATTCACGGGGTAAGGAAATCCGTCAAGTGTAGCGGGGCAAATGGAAAAGCAAAGCAAATATACAAATAAAGAAGCATTGATGATTGAGTTCACCATGCAGTTCATTTGCTTACTACATCAGTTCTTTTATACTTGTCACTAGGCCATCAAGAGTACCCAACACAAGTTTGAGCAAAAAAAAAAAAAATGGCAGCAAATTAAAGTTTGCCAAAACTATATATACTTAATTAACTCTAGAAAGTAAATTCCCTGCAAGATCCGATCCACTAACTGGTTTCCATGTGTCAAAACAGAAACAATTATTGTTATTATTTTTACGTATTGGTGATTTTTATTTTTTTATTGCTATTACTACTCTAGGGTAAACCAAATTCAGAGCGGCAGTTTGTCACACATTCATCCAAATAAATTCAGAGCGGAGTAGGATCGTTAGGCAAGGCGAACTGATAGGATAGATCACGAACCGGATGCGTACGGTTGTTGTAGTGGTCCAGGCAATACTCGCCAAGCTCGAGATCCATAGCTAATCGCTTGAAGTAGACCGGCAATCTTTGCCTGAATAATAAACAGAATAGGACGGCATTGCTTGAGTTGTAATATGCGCGATCGAAATCGAAATCGAGATCGAGATCGAGAACAGGAAAAATCGGATGGAACGATCGAGGGGTTACTACCGTTCAAGCATCTCCATCTGTTCCTCAGTCAGCGGCTGACCGGCGGGTATGGAGTAGGGATCGAACCGGACGACGAAGTACCGGCGCCATAGCCGTGCGAGGCGCGAGAGCAACGACTGCTTGGCTGGTGGCGGCGGGGGCACAGTTCCAACTTCTCGTTCATCTCGTCGAAGAGGAAGACGCTGGTGCGGGACTCCATCTCCTTCTCCTCCACGGACGCGGCGGCGCGCGGGGCACCCGGACCTTGTTGGCGTAAGGATTGCACAGCCATGCATGCACGTAAATAATTTGGTACGTAAGGTAAAGACGACCAAAAGTCAAGCTATACATTTATGCAATTGGGATGGGAACCGATCGAATCGAAACCAGTTCTGAATGAACTTTAAGTGCAAGCAAGCCTGAATCAACTGAACGAACGGGCCCGGAGTTCTTCTCTATGTCGGTCAGGTCTACATACCCCGGCCGCCGCCCGAATCAAAACGGCAAGTTCTGAGGGTTAAGTTGTAGACCCTGCCGACTTCAAGGTTAAGTAAGTTGTAGACGGCTGCGTGGCTCTTCCTTCCTATTCCGTGCACGTAGCTTCCCCGGCAGTCTCCCTGATCAAGCAAGCCGGATGGATAGTGGAGAGGCCAGCTAGCTGCACGCGCTACACCACAGCACCGAGATTGGCTATGGATCATCTGTCGCTAAAAACAGATATAGCGACAGGCTATCTGCCGCTAAAAAATTATAGCAACAGACTTCTGTAGTCGGTGTAACTGCTGTCGCTACAAATCTTTAACGCCAGACAGCACTTTACCGACTGCATGCCAGGAGTAGCCGAGTAGGCCTGATTCCTAAACATCTGAACTCGCAGCCGAAGGTAATCATCCTAATAAAGATCTGAACTCGTGAAAAGTTATTATCTAATTAACGAATTATCTTGTATTTATCAATGAAAATATTTCTTTATGTTAATCAACAATCACTAAAGTAACTGCTATAAGTTGGTACAGAACTATTTCCCATTGTGCGGTGCAAAGCGCTCGATCGGTGCTTCTTAGGCTCGCATCCATTAAAAATCACAAATCACTACTCACAAGTCAATAAGGTAATTTATTCTTCTTTAAATTCAATTCTGTTGAATAATTCAAAAAAAAACTAAGAGAACGTTGTTGTCAAACAAATATCATACAACCAAAATGAATATATATATATATATATATATATATATATATATATATATATATATATATATATATATATATATATATATATATATATATATATATATATATATATTAGAGTGGATTTTCTGCAACGGAGGGTAGGTGCCCGCAAGGGGAGCCGTAGCTGCCGCCGTTCCTGGATGTTGGACGCGTGTCTTGATGAAGCAATCTGACGATCCCCGCTTGTCCACTAGAAGCGGCAAGGTAGTACGATGTCGGAAGCTCCTCTGCAATTTGCTTAGCTCTTTTTGTTAAACGCTTGCACTTGGGACCATCGTTCCGATCCTATAGGAAGCTCCTCTCCTACTACCTCGGCATCGAGGTGAGACAGAGGGAGGAGGCGCTCACGCTCGGTCAGAGCGCGTACGCCTCGAATCTGTTGGAGCAGAGCGGCATGGTTGAGTGCAAGCCGTGCGTGACTCCGATGGAGGAGCGGCTGAAGCTAACAAAGGCCAGTACCACGGCGAAGGTAGATGCAACACTCTATCAGAGCATCGTTGGCGGTCTACGCTACCTAGTCCACACGAGGCTGGACATTGCGTTCGTCGTGGGCTATGTCAGCCGCTTCATGGAGGATCCCCGAAAGGGCTCCCCTGCTGCTGCACTATAGCCGCGGCAGGGGCAGGCACCAAAGTCAGCCCTGCTGTCACATCTAGTCACTATAGCAGCATGACAGCCTAGCATGTCTGTGTTCTAGGATTAGATGTGTAGAGTTGTATATATAGCTTCCCACCGTAACTCAGTGAAGAGAGTGAGTTCAGTTTTGCCATCTCCTCTACAGAGCTCTGGCCAACAGACGTGTACATCTTGTTGAACGCCAATGGACCAATCCTAATATCGTACCCACCAATATCACTGTAGGAAGAAGGAAATCAGAAAACATATACATAGGAACAGGGTATCTTATACCTTGGAGGGATCGGCATCAGGGCGCCATTAATCCTGAACCAAGTTTCTAAAAAAAAAGATAACAACTTGCACTTAGTCAAGAGTACTCTCTCTTTGTCATTGGCCTTGATAATCTGGCAAGAACCTACAGGAAGGTGATGGACGCCACTCAAGCTGAGCTGGTGAAATGCCTCATACGTGAATCAACTCTCGTCATCAAAGGGAGGTCGACATTAAGAAAGTGAATGGCAAATACAAACTCTACAGATCAAAAGGAGGAGCCTTCCTCATACAAATCAGGCCTATGATGGACTAGATTGGGTTACTCTTCATTTCAGGTGGAGCGATTTCTACTCTAAGGCGTTTAACAGCAAATGTTTCTCACTTTTAGACCTCTCAAACACAAATTATTCTCTTTAGGATACTGTTGTCATCTCTCCATTTCATTTGTTGACACATCTTGCCCCGGTTTGTGCTTGTTAGACCCTGTCTCTAGTACTTAATAGTCAAAGTTCACACTAAACAACAAATGACTATTTTGTATTTAGCTTTTATTTGTATTGATACATGACCATTGGATTGGTGCTAAGTGGCATCCATCCAAATCAGTCCATACGAAATATTTTAATTCATCAAGATCATTCCACACTTCACCCTATGATTGCAACAATCTGGTCTTGTAGTCACCCAAGCCTTTTAGAAATTTCTTATATTCACCATGAAGCATGGTTGCATGTTCTAGTCTTTTCTTCCATTAACAGAAATTAGCTCTAGACTCTTGGATGGTAAATACCTTACCTCTTTTAATATCAAGATCCTTCTAGAATCTTCCAAGTATGCATTGCTATTTTCAATAGTATAATATACAAAGGTATCAAGAAATACATTTGATATTTAAAAGTCTCTTATTTGACTTTGTGTTCATTTTTTTATTTGTTTCTTATGCTATCAACAGTTGCCCTTGTTGGTCCATCTTGATAATTGTAGATATAGTGTTAAATACGAACTTGGTGGTTCCTGTTCACCTTGGCAAGCTTATTAACTTGATTGGTAGGTGAACTCAACGCATGGGGATTGTAGTTTAGTATTTCAATAAATAAATTATGTTCTCGGATGAGAGAAATCAAGAGAAAGAATAGTTCTCGAGTCCAAACATAAGTGGTTTCAGATGATGTGACATGAGGCTGAACCCAACAAGCTTATAGAACTTTTTTGTATTGTTAATCCCTGCTTTTTAAACTATAAGGCGCTTCAATTTTGTTCTAAGTCAAATTTCTCAAACTTTGACCAAATTTGAAAATTTACCTATATTTACAACATCAAATAAGTTTTATTAAATTCTCCTGTATATATTTATTGCTAAGTGTATTTATTTAAACTTCTAAATGTTGATATACTTTCATAAAAACTTGGTCCATGTTAATTTTTTTTTACTTTGAACAGAAGCTAAAGTAACCTATAACTTAGAGCAGAGGAGTAAGTGTTAGCACTTGGCATGAGTAATTCACAACTGTTGTCTAATAGGTTCAATGAATTTCATGCATATTAGACGCAAATGTGTGGTATACAATGAAAAAATAAGGTAGAGGAAAAGAAAGCCACCTATGCCTCTCACACTATGGTAAAGCTAAGTGTACATTTTGGAAAAAAAACTCACATTAGTAATACTAGATGATACCTCAATTAAAGGAGGCATCAGGGTGTGTTGCCACTTGGCAGTTTGGCACTCTCCATCCATATGGGTTGCCATATATGTGATGCTAGTATGCCACATCTCCACATCACACGAGCAAGTCATTTTAGTGAAATTCGGCGGTGAAGGAAGGAGGCAAGGTGAGATTCGGTAGCGACTAGGGTTTTCGGTGGCGGGACGAAGAGAGTGGAGAGAGTGGAGAGAGAGAGAGAGAGAGAGAGAGAGAGAGAGAGAGAGAGGAGTCAAACATGCAGTCAATGCCAGTGTGGCGTGGTCAATCCCGGTCCACGTCGAATAAAACAACCTTTCCTGGGCTCAGATGCTATTGTTTGAACGATTTGAAAAGATAGGGTGCAATGAGCATACGGTTTCATAGATGGGGAGTAAAAACTAGACGAACCAAAGACTCGAGGGGTCAAATATGGACTTAATATTTTTTATAATGGTAGAGGTGGATTTTTTTTTATAAAACAGAATAGATCAAATGGTTATTATTGTGTATATAGTCACCCACAGGGCGTTTCCTGTCTGAATTACCCCTCGGCTTTTCCATAAAACAGATTTGTTCAGTTAAATCTTGGGGTTAGCTGAAAGCAAAGCATGCTTTACTCGATTAATACACACATGTATTGTTATTTATTGTAACGCCCCAGAGTCCAAATGGCTCAGATCCACTCTGCACGCTGAGCAAACCACACCTACCACCATCCCACTTACGCTTTCGTCCTCGCTTTGCGTAAAAGGATTAACCCGGGGATGGTGGGATGGACTCTAGAAGCCTTATATGTTGGTCTATCCCACCTTTAACAACCAAGGTAGGACTAAACTCTCCACAATATCTCATTAACTTGCATATGGGCCACTATGGGCCAAATTTCAAACTGGGCCGGATGTCACATACACCCCCCCCTCAAAGTAACCGACGTCTTCGTCGGCCCAACACACCCACAACCGGGCAAACGATGACCAGGAACGTTTCCTCTTAGCACACGCAACCGTGCGCCCAGTGCCGGCACATGTGCCATGCCGTGCACCCCATAGGGCCTACACGCACAATGAACCCCATGTCCGCGCCCCTGGCCCGCACACGCCTGTGGCCGCGAAGGTCGGCTCTGATACCATTTGTAACGCCCCAGAGTCCAAATGGCTCAGATCCACTCTGCACGCTGAGCAAACCACACCTACCACCATCCCACTTACGCTTTCGTCCTCGCTTCGTGTAAAAGGATTAACCTAGGGATGGTGGGATGGACTCTAGAAGCCTTATATGTTGGTCTATCCCACCTTTAACAACCAAGGTAGGACTAAAGTCTCCATAATATCTCATTAACTTGCATATGGGCCACTATGGACCAAATTTCAAACTGGGTCGGATGTCACATTTATGAGTAAAGTGCATGGCCGATATATTGAACGTTAATGAGACCTAAACAGTAATCAGGGACCAAGTTGATGCACTTGGTACATACATGACACGCCCTCACAAGTTTGCACTTTACTCTATTGCTGTGAAGGTGGTTATGAGTAGGTCAGTCGCAAGAGTGGCATGACCGTGCTGTGTTTTTTCTCAATTTGCTTTTCTATATAATCCCGTGGACCGAATACACATATTCTGGTGCCAAATTTGTTGAGAAATAAGAGCATGCAAATTTGCAACGTGATGGTAGATGAGTCCCTTGATAAGACTACATGCATCGTACGTACATGGGGAGGCTCTGCTCTCGCTAAATACATTGATCTCCTGAACACCGGATGAAACCAAAACTTTGAAGGAGTAGAACATGAGCGTTGTGACAATGCAGAGCAATTGTGAGGCAACTGCATACGGTTTCAGTGTTGAGAGAGTCAAAAGCTTGTGTCACGCATCTGAACATCATCCAGGGATTTTTCAGTTGATATGGATGATCAGTAATTTGTTTGTGCAGGTAATGAGAATAAGTAGTTGTTGTTGCACTTATGCATGGCAATAGGCTACATTAGAAACTGAATATGATGCATGACTTTTCTCCTACAGTATTCTACAATAAGTGAAGAAAAAAGCTTTATAAAAGAAATGAGTATTTCTGACCTGAGAGAGGGCAGAGGGCAAGAATGTAATTAAATGGTTTGGTTCAAATGGGAAGGGGGACGGAGAGCCTTCTGGTTTGGTCCCTTCAGAGCGGCAGCAGATGCCAGAGGTTGTTGGAACCAACAAGAACTTGGCTGGTGACATCATTGCTCATGCAACGACCATGCATCATTCAGAGTTCTCAGCCCAACAACAGCAGCGACAAAAAATGATAAGCACAACAGAAAAGGATGGCTGCAACTTACAAGAAACGAGGGATTTGAATATACATCACAGGACTGCAACGCAGAAACAGTTCTACTATAGTTTCAAAATACAATATTGTTGGTACTGGTAACAAACATCATTCTATTTCTTCGATTATCTTATAGTTGCAGCAGCAACCTCCTCTCTACAACTGACTAAGGTTCGATCCAAAGAAGTAACGAGGCACAAGGTTTGTCGAACTTTTGCAACCATAGGCTGTTTGGACACCCACAAAACCATCCAAACTAGAGAAAGTATCTTCTACAGAGTTCCACTTCTAGCATGTTGTAGGTCAGGACTTAGGAGCAGCTTGAGCAACATGAGCTGCTTTGGCCTTGATGTTTCTTATGTGATTTATTTCTTCATCCAGAGCGATCCCAAGTACGCAAAGAGAGCAAGAAAGACTACACACCCACATGAAATCAGCATCTCTCCTGAAGAAACATATGTCGAAACAATAAAATTAAGAGTCAGCAGCTTATTACATAAGACTAAACCGTTGCTCCAAAAAGCAAATAATGGCATTCAAACTAAAATTGTGGCTTGCCTAGTTATAAGCACTGGTATCAAAAGAATATTGCAAAATCAATATTAACACAAATTTGATTTGCAAATAACTATGCATCTTCAGTCTTCAATTAAGTTGCCTATTTCCAAGGCAAAATGATGGCCGTTTGATTTGTAATTGGCTAATTGCAAACCTAAAGGTATGGGTCTACCGTCTAAATTGCTTTAGACTCTAACATTACAAATGGTATATGAGTGGATTTAAGCTTCCCCTAATTTTAGGGGAAAATATATTGTTCATTTAATTTGCATTAGGTGGAACAAGGATATCTATGGGAGGTGAGAAATGAGCAGCTAATTTTTTATATTGGATGGAAGGTGATAGCTAAGAGAGTAATGAGACACTACACAAAAGGAAACCTACTACAACTCCTACCTGGAGAAAAAATAAATAGGAATGGTGTGGCACTACTAGGACATTGATCCAATTTTCCGGTCCCTAGAACATGCCTACCCCAAAGAACTCCACAACCACATTCTGTGTTGTGGGAGTGTATCATACACTTAATGTGTAAGTGAATATGAGATGTTTGGGCTCTAGGGTGTAGCTATATGTGGAATGTATATAGTAGACATTGTCAGGTACGGTTCTTCCTCTAGTTATCATTCCCTCCACTGAGATATTCTATGCCATCCCTATCCGCGACAATATCCATGAGCTCCTCAATGTTGATATATATGCCTCCTATGTCAATATGCACCGAATATTGATCGTGATTAACAAGCAGTTCATGGACCATGTGATCGAGGTTCTCCCGGATGACAGTGACCATATCATCATCCACGACCACCACCTTTGGGTGCTCCAATCTTCCTCCGCCGCATGCATGTACCCATGCGCTTGCCTCGGGTTTTTCCTCCATACCCCATTCCCCTCGCCCAAGATCTTCAATGTCCCCTCAATTAGTGATGATCTCTTCCAAAACCTCCTCAATGGACATCATCGGGTTCTAGACCGCTGACTACGCGTGCACCACTTCATCATCTACTATTTGCGCCAACTCAGTATGTACAGCAACTCCTAAAGCACCTACGCTAGCATTAACTACCATGGATGGACCATTGCGGCCAGGATCATCTCCATCGACCTTGACATGGGGACAGCTCCGAGCTATGCTAGCCTCACTAGAGGCTACTGCCAAAGCCAAGGAGATTACTAAGGCATACTGTGGCTGAATACTCATGGAGGCGAGGTTATCGATGCACACAACACAACACACAAACAACACTCACATGCACACACGCATGCACGCACGCACACACACACAAACACACACGCACAAAGACAAGAATAACACCTACATTCTCTACATTTATTTGTCTGGAAACACATATATATCTAGCCTTTGTTGGGTCATAATGCTAGTGCCACACACATGTGCATGCTCATTGAAAGAGATTGCATGTACTACTATTTTAGTTATGTTACGTTTCCATACCTTGATACCAGAAAGAACAACTTGCTTAAGTTCATAAGCGCATGAAACACCATTATAGAATTTCATCCAAGAGTATTCCAAAGTATCACACTTTTATTATTAGGGTCATTTGCTATAGCTTTACTACTAGAGTAACCTGACACCTTCCTTTGGGGATGTGTAGCTCATCAACATTTTCCTCCTAAGACCCTAGGTCTGCTAGGAGCGTCGAGTTTGAGGGCACGATGTTAGCCATCATCACAATGGCTAGAATCTTTAGTATGGTGTCTATTGGTGCCAGCGATAGCACCTCGCCCCCAACCTTGTGCCACCCAAGAGCTCACACAAACGTATGAGGGGCTAGAAACATTGAGCCATGTGCTCACCTGAATTTCATGCTCCCATACACCTACTTTCTGCTCCTTCAATTTTCGCTCATCGATCGAGAGGCTATCCAACAACTTGTTGATGAAAACCTTGATGGTCTCGATCTAACTTCAGTTAGTCATTGCAACAAATAAGAGAGCGGAGTAGGGTAGAAAGAATTACATAATGCAACCTCTTCTTCTAGGATTTTAAAGCAATTAAGGCACCTACCTATGGTTAACATCGTACCCACAAGTTCAAGGCCCAACCTAGAGATGGACTTTGCAAATTAGTAAAACCAGCCTACCTTGAGAGATTGCACACACAACTTAATGAACTACTCCACCTGGTCTTGCATGCTCCTCTCCTTGGACACTAGTTGGAGCAGTGCAACCCTTGAGGGCAAGAGTCCCTCATCAATATTCATTGATGAGATCTGCACATACTTGGCTGGGCAGCCTAGGGATAGAAGAGGGATTGTGGTGTAGGACCTGCTGCTCCTACTTGGGGCCAACCAACATCTTTACCTTCCTACTAGGTTCATTCACAGCTGCAAAATTGTCTTTGCTGCCTTCTGTCGCTCTCTCCATCTAAAAGGTTCCTACCTTTTTCATTTTATAAGCGAGTGCTAGCATGAAAGTGGTATGTAACCCACTCAACAAAATCTACTGTGGACCCCAACCCTACAGCCATGTACACATCATGAGTGATCATATCTAGTTGAGGGCCCAGTCATTCCTCGGTCAACAACATTGTGCAAATGAGGTCCCTATCGAGGATCACACCCTTTTCCTTTAGGGATTGTAGATGCTTCTCCCTTATCCATGAATAGCCTGAGTATGAGGTTTATGCATCGACGACATAGCTAAGGTCACTCAATGTGGACCATAGAGAGATAAACTTGGCCATGATGAGGTCACATCATTATCCCCATCACCGAGATCCTTATCACCTCCCGCCTCAATGTCCCCTTGGCAAGTACTATTGTCCATTGCCTAGAGATGTATATCATTAGAACCCTCATCCAACTTCAAGGGATGTGTGTCATTAGCACCGTCATCTAGGAGAGGCACATAGCTTCCCCAAGGACGTTGCCACCTCCGGTTCCCCCAAGTGGCACTCCTGAGGGCACACTCAGTAGCATCACTGACAAGGCTATTAACGCTATGGACACATCCTAGCTAGAAGAACTCCAAGCAATGAAGATAATGTACCTAGGGCTTGTTCCTCCATCACTGCCTAGTGGATATCTAACTAGACCATGGGACAATGTCCCTGGCAACCAACACTAGTAGGAAAAGGGAGAAGGCGAAGAAGATGAACCAATACTACCAAATCCTCAGTAGACCTGAGCATTTTGCAGGCTGGGCTGAAGAAAATCCAGGTTGTTTTGGGCTAAAAATATCTCACCCATGACTATCCCAATAGGCGAGTCAGGCCTAAGGCTAAGCTCGGGTCGGGCCTAGGCTTAGGTGGGTGCCCATGCAGTTTACAGTGTAAAATAGCTAAAAAATATTTTAGGCTGGGTTCGGTCTGAGAAAAATTTTCTGGGCAGCGGGATCTATGCCTAATCCCTATCCACCAAGGCTCGTGGCGGGCCAAAACCCAGCGGGCTTGGGCTAGGCCCGCAGGCTAGGCCGGGCCAGGATCAATTTGCTCAGGTCTAATCCTCAGGGAGTAAAAGATCGACTAATGAGCAAAAAAACAACTATGCTACCTATGATTTAATGAGATCGAATTTGTTGATGAATCTCCTTAATTTTGAAGAAGAATTCGGCCAAAGGGAATCTACTTTGCTGGATTGAACTACTCGCTTCTTTACAAGATTGAAAGGAATGTACCTTCCTTTGTGGATACCAGATCCGAGTTCCCAAAGACCTTAACTTGGAGTTCTAGTAGTATGGGTATGGGTCAACCTTTTCTCCCTAGGTAGGATTCTCCCTAGTTCTGTTAGCACAAACCAGGCATATCATGAAAATCCACGTTTTAGTGAGCCAGGCCATAGTTCGCAAACACCTATCTCTCATGTAACTAATTCCCTGGCCTGGCCACTATAAGGAAGAACAAAAACCATTGAGAAAACCTTTAAATCCACCCCTTCAGTGCCAGGGAAGGAGGAGAAGAAATCAAGATGGGGACTTGGATGGCTCCCAATACATCAGTCCATCACTCAGGGAGCATGTCGGCCTTTGAACTGCCACATGACTCAAAAGATTAGCCCTACGTGTATGGACGGAACTACAAAGAATATGGTACTTTCCTATTTTTTACAATAGCCCCACCTATCCCAACAGAACCTCCACGGGACTCACTAAAAAGAGATAAACCCTAAAAATTCTAACAAAAAAATAGAAAGATATAGCCACCAATTTGGTAGACACTAATCATGATCATTAGACCTATTTTGTTTTCTAAATAATTATCCATCTCTACCATTATGAAAAACAACGTAAAGGGACTTCTGAATCTGTAACTAAATTACCCATCTACATAAAGTAACCCCTAAATTGCATCTAATTTCCCACTTTCCATTGTGATAGATAATCTAAGTAACTCCTTAAATTTGTATCTAAAGTTCCCCTTCTACCATTATTAAAAATTGTAACATAGATGTTTCAAGTGGAGAAATTTGTTTCAACGACTAGAGATATTGAAGATACTCGGAGAGGTGCCATCTATATGTTTCAACTTAGTGCATATTGAAGATACACGGAGAGGTACCATATGTAGAGGGAGAAAACTATGGGTATGCAAAAAAACATATAGATAAATAATTGATAATTTTATCGTAACTCGACAGATATAGAGTATCTATATATATTGTGTTAATAACAAAGAGGAAAACATATGAAAATTAATATAAATACTTTTTATTAGTTGTTGGTATTAAATATGAATATATAATGCTTATGTCTTCTAAGGTTGTAGGCTTGTAGCCTGTGTGGGAGCAAATGTTGGACTAGTTTATATAACCAGTGGGCATACATGTCGAGCATATATTTTTATGGTTGTGATAGTCGATGTCCTGTTATGCAGTTTTTTTTTTAATTCGAGATTATATAACAAGTGTGATGAGAGATCAAGCATGGTTACACATCACAAAACCCATCAGCAGCAACACATAGATAACATCTTTGCTCACCCGATCGATAGCAAAACTGAAATTCTCAGGGTCCCAACTTTGTTAACATTTAAATATAGCTAACTTTTAACAGACCGTTTCTATAATTTCTATGTTTACGATTTTAACTAAAGTCTTCTAATTTCGATTTACAATCTAGTATGATTTTGACAAAGAGGATAGAGAACACAACTACATGGTAGATGACCTTCTCCACTCAAATATTTCACGTGTGGTCTAATATAAATTCAACTACCTTTTTACTCCTTTATTTAGTTGTACAAAATATGACATCAAAACAAAAACATCGAGTAATAGTTTTAAACGAATACATTTAGCCATCTATATTTGTATTTATATCTATATTTATATCTATATCTATATCTATATCTATATAATATTAAAAAATAAAGCATTTCTTCCAATCGGCTTAAATATTCCTATAGTGCCCTTAATTTCGAACGTCGCCTACCGTTCCATGTTTGTTAGCTGTAGGATTGAAACAGGACTATGTTTCACGTCAAATACTATGGGCCTTGTGGCCACAGGACGCCACAACCGAGTTGTGGCACGCCAAAAGTGCGGCGCTGAAAATCAATGCCAAATATTTGACAAGTTTTGGCACCAAAATATAGTTGGACCATGCCATGTTTTCTTCGGCATGCCTGAAGTAGGCATTGTGGCATGCCGCAACAGTGTTGTGTGGCAAGTCACGGCAACGAACCAAACAAGCCATATATTGTCAAATAATGTCAGGAGTTTCTATATGTACATGGCACGATAATAATGCAAGGGAGTGTCGGGTGTCTGTTCCTGTATATGCATGACACGATAATATTGCTAGGAAACGCACACGTCCAAATTTGTGGGCCCGTTAAAAACAAAAGAGTTCACCTATCAATAATCTATACACATATTTATATCATAGCTAAACCTAATTTATACATATACCTCATATTCTTTATCTATCACTATATCTATACATCTATATCTATATATAATATTAAAAAACAAAAATTTCTCTCCAGTTTTTTTTGTTGGCCCTTGCCTAACTAACAACTCATGGTGGAAGTCTGATACAACTGTTTTTTCGTGTTTCCGTGTGAGTCTAATTTTGGTTCGGCCTTTGTTTGAGTGCTTACGTGACGTGAGTCCGGGTTTGCGTCCAGGCGTGAGTCCAGTTCGGGTTCGGCTTTGGTTTGAGTGTGTACATAAGTTTGGGTTTGCGTCCGAGATTTTTTTTCGCGTGTTATCTCCTTATAATCGTCCACTTTTACCTTCCCGTTCTAATTTTCTTTTCCCCCATAAATATCAAAAACAAATAATAAATCTATAATAATATTATAGGACTTTGAACTCTTGATCTACTCCTTAAGAATATATATATATATATATATATATATATATATATATATATATATATATCACCAAATTTTTGATGCAGTTTTGATATGAACAAATCCTGGTTCAGCCCATGGTCCAAATCAAACTGTGAAATGAAAATTGGAGCAGTTTTTTTTGTCCAGTTTAGACTAATAATATCTCCAAATGCATTCCTCTACGATGGTTATGTAAAAAATTGTGAGAGGCTTCCCATCATAATGATCGGCGGACAAACGGATCTTCAACACGTTGCAATTAACACACCTTGTCGACTTTATTCAAAGATTAAAATTATATTTTTATGGGTCTTCAAACGAAGTTGCTAACACGATATTTAACTGTACCGACGCATGTATATTATGAAATTAAAAATTTATGATATATTGACTATTAAATATTCTGGTGTGTTTTGCAATAGAAAGAAAAACTTTCAAGATAGTATCTTAAATCTGATACAGGCTTTATAGGCCATTTTTATATTATTGCCAATATTGCTTATGTTATGGATGCCATAGTCATCACATTGTTTTCCACGAGTGTTTAATTTTTCTCCCGTTGCAACGCACTAGTATGTTTGCTAGTAATAAAAAGATCATATTATAGAGTGATAATACATCTTTGCCCTTCAACGCCTAAAGAGACTAGAGTATAAGTATACTCCCTCCATTTTCAATCATAAGACGTTTTGTTTTTTTTAAATACATTGTCTTTGCTATATATTTAGATATACACTATATCTAAGTGCATTATAAATCTAGAAAATCTATATATAACTGACACTTACGTATTTACTAGTTATTATTATTAAAATAAAATAGAAATAAAATGAAAAAAAAATATTGTCCTCCTCATAACTTACAGGAGGACCAATAACGCGGCCCGTATCAGCGTTTCTTTTCAGTCCCGGCCGCAACGTCGTTGGGTGAGGTAGGCAATGGAGCAACGTCGTTGGGTGAGGGACATCTCGAGGGCGCTGACCACCCAGGTGCTGGGAGGAACTCGAGGATATTGTGCTGCAGCCCTCAGACAGCTTCGTCTGAAAGTGGTCTGCTGATGGCAACTACTCGGCTTCATCATCAACCTACAGGCCGGGCCTTCTTTGAGGGTTCGTCTCACCTAGCCAGCGCCGGGGAGCTCTGGCCTGCACCAGCGCTGCTGAAGGTGAAATTCTGGTTGGCCCTCCATGGCTCCATGGGCGCCTGTGGACAGCGGCGAGAAAGCAAAAGCATGGACTGCAGGATGATGACCGTTGCGCTCCTTGTGATGAATCAAGTGAATCCAGTGATCATCTGCTGGTGGGGTGTGTTTTCTGCAGGGAGGCGTGGGCGTGGATCTTGCTGCTGCTTTGTTTTGGGGTGTTAGTGGCTTAGTGCCAACAGGAGAGGCACTTCTGGGTATTATTGGTGGCTAACTCGAAGGAGGGAGGTGCATTGTGACTTGCGCAGAGGGCTCGATTCACTGATGTGGATAGAATGCGTGCAAACTTCTTGATTTTTTTTTTGAAGTGGATACCTAGAATATGGATCCAGCGCAAAAAAGAATATGAATCTGGGTTATGCACAAGCTCTTATTGTTCTGTTGACTACATTTTTTCTTTCTGTTGCTGAAATTTTTTCCTTTCTCCTTGAAATTTGCCCTTTTTCTGAAGAGGTATTAAAGTTTTCATCTTGTTTCCCTTCAGGAAGGTGGCTTTAGAACCTTTAGCAATTGGGCTGCTTTGCATGCTGAAAGGGCAAGGTAAGCCCTACTAGTCATTCTTCTTGATAATATCAGATGCGTGGGTCTATTGGTTTGAATTCTACTACTTGCTTTGCTTTTATGTACGAATGTTGCACTTCTGCTCCCTGTTTTTGAAAATCTGTACACTTGCTTATCCTACCACCAGCTGACCAATGTTGCTTTCTTAGTTTTCTTTTACCGGTTACAATTTAGGTTAGGTTCAAAGTATTTTTCATGCACCTCTACCTCGTTGGCATTATCCCTGTCAGTTTTTCTTGGCGAAATTTAACGACCAGTATTAACATGATTAGATTTGGTATAATATTTCAAAGGCCTCAAAAATACTTATTGCACAAAAGGCAAAGTTAATAGCTCTGAGCAGCTTTGTAATATTGTGGCTGGATGTCGTTGTATTTAGGCCCCATTTGGTAGGACTCCTCTCCGGCTCCGGCTTCTGTGGAGGAGCCCTACCAAATAGTTTAGTAGGAGGAGACATTTGCAGACATTTTTAGTGAAAAAAGGATGTGGCTCCTCCGGAGGAGCCCCCTACCAAACAAGGCCTTACCCCAAACCCACAAAGACTTTTGCAACTTGAGCTAATCCTATCAGTTAACCTATAGCTAATCTAGCAAGGTAAAGATCACACAATCAAAGCATAAGCAATAAATATAATAAGTAAAGAGATAGAGTTAGAAAGGGAAATCTCCCTGAGATGAGGCGATTTAACCTGTGGTTTTGTTTATCAAAATGTACCCCTAGTCCACATAGGAGCTCCATCGAGGAATGCTCCCAGTCACCAAATCTCTTTCGGTCATGGTGTTGGACTACCACTAAGGTTGTCACCAACCAAAGTCAAGTACCATGAGTTACTGAGTTCTCACCACTACTGCCTGACTCTTCTAGTCACCTTGATGCTGAAGCCACTATGGAGTTTCTCAAAAAGTAAGGGGTGTCCTCATCCCCGCACATTGGGTTGTCACCGTTCCACACCAAGATAGGAGGGTTGATGCCTGGAAGGCCGCCAAGGCCTCACTAGAAGGTCACGGAGACAACAAGCACTCTGGCGCGTAAAGATATAAGGGCACAATGCAACAACCCTAACTCACAAAGCTCTTAATCTCTAAGGCCTAACACTCTCAAGGATGAACTATGGTCTTGAAGCACTTGAGAGGGTGTACGGAGTGAACACTTGACCTAGCTTCTAGTAGCCTCAAGGTACTGCAACAACAGCAGGCAAGCTATGAGAATGCATATATAGCCTCATTCCCGAACTATCCATTGGGCAAGGTTTCTAACTTTTTTACTTTGTACCAGATGATCCATTGCCCTAAAATATGCCACACTGAATCATACGATGGCTACCAGTCATTGAAGTAGCCATTGCAGAATTTTACACACTAGATGGCGCAATTCTGAAGATTAGGGGAAGCAGTTACTACATGATGTCCATTAGGAAGTTAGTGATCATCAAGTAGTGTCGCAATCACAAATCAGGAAAGACTTCCGACAAGGTTTCTATTGGTCGACTGTAGTCGCAGACGTAGATCACATCATATCATGTGTCAGCTTAGGAGCTCCAAATCATATCAATCACATGGTCAATTGCTATTTGGGGTCTATATATTGTTTCTTATCATAAGACATTGCTCGAGGGCTACAACCAACTCTTTGTTGTAGTTGATAGGTATACCAAGAGCCGATCATCAAATTCTTTCTAGACACTAGCTATCAATTTGGCATCTTAACAGTATCATCACTGATAATACCTGACCGGGTTATAGTGGCACACCCATGCACCAATGGCTAGGTCGAGAGGACCAATAATTTGCTCTTGCAGGTCATGAAGCCCCGAATCTTCAAGCTCCTAAAGAAGTTTCTAGGCAAATGGGTAGCGAAGTTACCTTTGGTACTTTGGAGTCTCCATACCATGTCCAACCGATCCACCAATTTCACACCTTTCTTAAGGGTGTATTGGGCTAAAACAGTATTGCCGGTTGCCGATTGGTCTAGACTATTGTTCCCAGAGAATCAAGGCCTATAGTGAAGACAAGTCAGAGGATGCAAGACAAGTTGTTGTTGACTAGGTCGACAAGGCGAGAGAAGTCACACTACTTTGGTCGGCTAAGTACCAATAGGGGTTACGATGGTACCATAGATGAAACAAACACATACACACTTTCATTGTTGGTGATTTGGTCCTGCACCGAGTCTAATCCAAAAAAGAGAAACACAAGCTCTCACCATAGCAGGAAGGGACATATATAATCACTGAGGTGTTATATCTGGGGGCTTATCAACCAAAGGATCAAGACAAGAACATTATCACCAATGCCTGGAACATTAAACAACTAGGTTGCTCCTATGCTTAAGTTTTTGTACTTATCATATATAATGAATAAGTTTTTGTATAGGGGATATGACATAGTCACAAAGTGCATAAAACAAGGGACACTTTGAAGAAAATATAAATGACCAAAGAACAAAGACTTAAATTGGACAACAAATTAATGCACATTACTAAGACCTCACTCGGCCACCCGCACTATGTGAAAAACGGTTTATAGCAACGGGACAAATTTTTTGTAGGGGCGGTTGGTGATGGAGCCGCCCCTACAGTGGCGTGCTCGAGAGCCCAGAGACCAGCCGCCCCTACAAATAGAACAGCAGGGGCGGCTGGTGATACGAGCCGCCCCTACAAATAAATCATATTTGTAGGGGCGGCTCACTCAACAGCCGCCCCTAATGTTACTATTTATAGGGGTGGCTCAATCACCAGCCGCCCCTACAAATCCTTTCATCTATAAAATAACACCCAAACGCCTGATCCCACACCGACGCCTCTCCCAGACACCCCTCAGCCACTCCTCACAGCAGCCGCCTCCTGTCCCCTCCCCTCTCGTCTTCCTCATCTCCCCCACGGAACAGATCCAGCGAAGGATCCGGCGCTCCTCGTTCGTGCGCCCCTCATGGTTGTAGATTGTAACACCCCGGTGTTATGCCTGCATTTAGGCACTGCAAATCATGCATATCATGCATCATCAAGCATTCTAATCACACATGCCCTAATCATGTAAATAACAACTGAAACATTGTTTCGAAACATTTGAAACATGTGCTGAAACCTGAATGTTGCATACCTTTGTTAGAATTGTTTTGCCCTAAATTTTTGCTTGCTAGGTTAGTAGAACTTGTTTGGCTATCATGGTAAATCATCTAGAAATGTTTAGTTCAATTTTTTGAGCAAGGTTTGTATTCAAATTAATTCAAAATTTGTCTTCAAAAGTAATTTCCCAAAAATTAGGGTTTGGAGTTAAACATTGACTTTGATTTTATAATTTCAAAATCTAGAAAGAATTTGGCTTTGGTCATAACAGCAAAGTTGTAGAGAATTAAATTCTAGTCAACTTTATTTTTGGTACATTTTCAAAAGATGTCATTTTCTTGCTCAAAATAATATTTGAAAGATGGCATTTAAAAATTCCTTGAAAATATATTTGGAAAAGGCTTTTTCCTCCTTCGCTGGCCGCCGCCTCGCTTCTGGCCCACGACCGAAGCCGGCCCAGCCAGCATCCCGCAGCGCCGCGCGCCTCGCCTCGCCTCGGCCCAGCCCAGCGCCGCGCTGGCCTGCCTCCGCGCGCCTGCCCGCTGACGCGCCGCGCCGCGCGCCCGACCGCGGCAGAGCGTGCCCGCCGCGTGGCGGCCATGCACCGTCGACGCCGCCGCGCGTCGCAGCTGGCCTGCGCCCGCGCCCACGCGCCCGCCTACACCTGCTGGAGCCGGTGCGCTCGCTCACTCCCTCCCGCGCTGCCTTTCCTCTCCGCCAGAGCCGAGAGCCCCAAGCTCTGCCTCTCGCCGCGCCACGCACCCGCCGGCGCAATTCGTCGCGGCTCCTCCACCTCGGCCGGCAATCACGCGCCCGCAGCTCCGCCTTGCCCTCCTTCAAGTTGTGCTCGCGTTTGCGCCACCTGCCGAGCTCAGGTAGAGCCGCCTCAGCCTCGCCACCGACGGCCATGGCGCCGCCGTGCTCGGCCGCCATGGAAGTCACCTTTCCTCTCTTCTCCAGCCCCGCCTAGCTGCCCTACCGCATTCACCATCTTCTCGCGCATCCCGTGCGCCCGCCAGCTCGCCCTGCCATGGCCGGAGATGGCCGCCGGCCTCGTGGCCGAGCCGCGCCGCCGCGCCAGCGCAAGCGCCGGCGTAGCCCCTGCCTCAGCCGGCCAGGCCGAGTGGCCGTGGGCCGACGCCTGCCGGGCCGTCTTCCCCCTCCCTTGCGCTCGGGCCACGCAGGCCAAAAGCGGCCGTGGGCCAGCTGATTCCAGCGGGCTGGCCCAGTAGCGTTTGAAAGAAATTGTTTTCAATTTATTCTTTATTATTTGAAAATAGATATGGTTTGCAAAATGTTTGGATACTCAAAGTTGCTCCAAATCTGTTGAAATAAATTTGTCTAGGTTCCTTATCATCAGATCTACTTGGGAAAAATTGTGCATGTCATTTTTGAGATACTTTGCTGTAGAATTTTATTTAATCATGAATATTGCTGATAACTTGAAAAATATGTAGAAAAATCTATAGGCTTTAGAAAAATATGATTCCTAAGTTTGTTAATCTTCTTATGTCATGTATTTCCTAGGAAAAATATGTTTCATGCATGTGTTGTGGGAAAATTTTGAGGTGTAGTTCAAGTACCTTTAATGGCTGAATTTTGTTAATTTAGCTAGAGAGCAAACGTTGTATAAAACATGCATGTGATAAATTTTGTACAGTCATTGTATGCTATGAAGAACATAGGAAAAATACTAACTCTATTGTTGGACACTTTTCACAGTTCAAAGTATTTTTATGTTCATAATCCTGCCATAGCTTGTGATTTTTGTGTAGGCTAATCCACTCATTCAAATATCATGAAAATCTGTTAGTAAACTACTTAGGGTAGTACTATACTGTAGTAATTTTCTAAGATTTTTCTAAGCAAGAAAAATAGAGGTTTCTATTCAAACCTATTATTAATTAGGGTTTAATTAAGGGTTGCTTATGTGTGTTTAAGGAATTAGTAAAGTTTTGGTGTATCTTTGAAGCATTTAATAAGATGTGTTGATTTAGCCTATTAGTAGTAGAAGAGAATGCAGTAGATGACATGTGCTTGCAGTATATTTCTTGGATGATGTTGACTACCTCGCGTTCAACATATCCATTGTATTCATCTCATCCGATGCACCGATTGCATAAGCACTTACGCACATTGCATCATACAGGATCGCAAACCGAGAACCCAGTCGTCATACCTGAGGAGCTCGAGGAGCAGTTCGAGGTGCAGCCACAGGAAGTGCCCGAAGCCGACGAGGAGGACGTTGAGGAACTTCCGGAGTGCCCCTGATCACCGTCCGAGCTCCTTCGAGAGAGGCAAGCCCCGGAGCATTTTTCTCCTGGTTTGCAATTATTTAATTAAATGCTTTACTTTAATTGATGCATTACGTTCAGGAGTTGTTTGCAACCGTTGCTGCATTATACCTTGTCTACCTTTGTTATACTATATCCTTGTTACCCTGGTATCCGCAGTCGAGTCAATGCTTAGCTGGCTTAGACCGGTAGAAGTCGGGTGATTTCCTGTCACCTGCGAGCTATAGGTGGTTACCTGGATCTGCTTGGATGACTATGAAGTCATGGTATAACTAAGTGTTAAATGAAGTTGAGACCGGACGAGACTTGCAGAGTTTTGGACTGTAGTGCTTTCCGTCTGTGTCGATTAAGGACCGACCGTTGTTGGGCCTCGAGTCATGTTGAACGCATGCCTTACATTTAGCTGGCCGGATAAAGTACCTTCCGACCGCGAAGCTGGGAGATTTTTCGGGCCGAGTAGATTGCCCGCAACGCACTGTGCCGGAGCAGGTGTGGTAGGACACGGGGGCGGGATGATAAGACCAAAGTGCAGTCGGTCGGCCCCCGGGTACATGTGGTTCCTGGCAAACTCGAGATTCCTAGAAAGTTGACTCGGTGATCAATATCTCACTTTAGCGGGTGAGTGAGGTTTGTGTAAGGAATAAATCACCAGCTGGTTAGGAATCGATTCGAATCGCCATCGCTCCTGGATAGTGAGCACTTGACTTGAGTTACTTCATCGTAGTAAATGTTTATGGAACACTTGGATAGTTATAATGAATATGACAGTATGGAAGTTGTTTAATGATCATTGGTTATCATTATCTGCTTAATCACATGTTTACTCTAGTATAGGTGCAAATCTAGTCGACAGGTTAATAATAATTAAATTGACAATAATACTTTTAGAAAGGTTCTTGAAATGCTAAAAATGCTTCTTTTTGCAAATGAGTCAGCTACCCTACTATAAAGCCCTTCATAATCCTTGGTGTCACTTATTTTCGGTTATGTCGGGTAAGTCTAGGCTGAGTACCTTCTCGTACTCAGGGTTTTATTCCCACTTGTTGCAGATGGGCAGATGTATTACGGCTACTGTATCAACTGCCTGTATCCTGCGATGGGTGATGCTTAGGACCATGGGCATGGTCATTCCTTACGTCTCGTCTGATGCTTTTGTTGGAGATGATCATTCGTTGGCACTATATTTGAACTCCGCGTGTGTGTGTGTGGTTTGAACAAATGACTTCCGCTACTTTTATTCGAACTGGTTTTGTAATAACTATGTTGAAACTCTGATGTATCTGAGATTGCGAACTTTTATGTAATATGTGATGGTGACCGCTAAACTTATTACGATCTTGGCTGGAATGGAAGTTGGTTTGAAATCCTTCGTGATTTCACGGACTACCGGGTTATACGGGCTTAAGTTTGCTAAATCGTCTGCTCTGGCGGATGATTTTCTTACTTAATTTCGTATAATTGGTCGGTTCTGTTACAGCTGGCATCAGAGCATGGTTTAGCGTGTTACTAGTTCACAAGTGTATTTAAAACAAAAAGGCATTTGAAAAACGTGATTTCCAAACTATAAAGTGTGCCAGTGGATCATATCCTTTATGCCCAGTTAAGGACTTTAGGTGGCTTAATTAAGTACTGACTGGGGTTCTTGCATCATATTTCTCTTTCGTCGCTCATACGGCGTGCTATTGTATGAGTGCCACTTGTTTGAGTGGTAATGTAATGGATCATTTGCCTCTACGCCTCGGTAAGTGTGAGTTGTGAGAGCATGATCGGATACACCGCCGATCTAGGGTGAATGCTTATATGATGCTGGAGTAATTACATGTTCTACGCATGTTTTACAAAGGTATCTCATGTATGGTCTTCCGTCTGTGGAGGCGATGCCGTCAATAGGACGATGGTTCGGGTAGTTACTACCGTTGTACACGTATCTGGGGATTCAGTGTAGAGCGTGTAGATAAAACTTTACTGCTTTTATGCATTCATTGGGAATTGGGCTGAAATGAATCTTCTGCAGGTACATAACAACGCTATCGTGTAGAACGTATTAGCTACGTATTGAGAGATCGTTTGTATGCCACCGAATTCGTCGTTAGAAATTATTTATTTCCTAAGTTTGTGAGAACGTACGGCACGTACATACATCATGTTACTTGTGCATTTCATTCATGTCATGCATTCCTCCCCTTATAAATTGATTATCTCCTTTTGATAAAAGTTGTATCACCTAAAATATGTTTCCCCGAGGTAATAAAAGAACTTTTGCTACAGATGGCCCGCACGAAGCAGACCGCCCGTAAGTCCACCGGAGGAAGAGCACCTCGACGTCCGTTGGCCCTGAGGGAGCACCGCACCACGGACACCTTCTTGAGCGAGTTTGGCATGCCGACTTTGCTTTGGAGAGTGCTCCATGATGTGGGGTACCCAGAGGGTCAAGAGCCGGTGTACTCTTGGAATGAGAGCCAGTTAGCAGAGGATGGACTCGCAGTGGTGGAGATCACGGTTCCTGCTCTCTGGTGATGCTCCAGATTGGGATGGTTGGCATTTGGAGTTTGAGGGTCGCACTCCAGCTGAGGGTGCAGAGGGAGCAGCCTTCCGTGTCATCAGGGACATTATGAGCAGATTTCCCAGTGAGCTTGCAGCAGCTCTAGCTGGCACTTTTCCTAGGGATGATCCTCGTGATGCCATTTGGGTTCAGCCTCAGGGAAGTGCATTGGTCAGAGGTCCAGCTGAAGGACTAGGCTAGCGACAACCAGGCAATGAGTGCTATGTTCGCCGCCATCAGAGCGTATGAGGGTCTCGAGAGTACCTACTGGACTTTGACTGGCTTGCGTGGTGAGGATAAGCTCAAGGGGAGAAAGCAGAAGAAGAGACAGGCACGTGCTATAGCTAGCTTGCAGGAGCAGTTGGCTGATATGAACTTACAGCGAGATCAGGCGGTTGAGAGAGGTGATAGAGCTATGCAACGGGTGCATACGTTGACTCAAGCCAACAACAATGCAGACCGCATGATTGGACAGTTGGTTCAGGAAAGGAATGAAGCCTGGAACGCAAGAAACCTTCTGCTGCAGAGGGTCGATGAGCTAGAGGAATACAACGGCAACCTGCACGAGGAGTTTCACGCGCTCTACAATGGGGTTGGCCCATATGCTCCACCAGAACGCCGCTGGCATGGACATCGACGACGACAACTAGGACGAGCCTGTAGTTTCACCTGGGGGCGATGGTGACGTCTCCGATCCCGACGATGGCCCCGAGGAGTAGGCTAGTTGCCTTGCGCTAGTATCTAGGTCCTGTCGCGATGACCTTTCTTTTGTTGGCATGTAACCTATTGTATGTTGCTTCGAACGTATGAGACTTGGCATGTGGTTGGAACTTGATTTTCGAATGCGATATCTGAACGCATAAAAAGTCCAGTGTATGTATGCTGGCAATTTGATTGTATGGACGCGATGTTTGCCGTTGAAGTAATTTGATTAAGTGCTGTTGTTTTAATTGGGATGCGATTGTTGTGCCTCTGTTTTATTGTATGAATTTATTCTCTCCAGTAAATTCAGTACGGCATAATTTTTCCTTCACTCGCAATTATTACAGCTTCACTCAATCATTACTTGTTGCTGAAATATGCAGATGACAAACACTCGCCGAACCACGTATGAGGCCGCTGAGACCGGTGCTAACGGTGCGGGGACCGTGGTGGTGGTGGTGGAAACCACTGGCAACAACAATGAGCCTCCCCATGAACCGCATTTGCCACCTCCTCCCCCGTTTACCCCCGAGATGTTCCTCGCACAGCTGCTCGGGAGTCAGCGCAACGCGGAACAATCCCAGAAGAACATGGAGGATTTTCTGCGTACCATCGCCAACAACGTTCAACGTGGTAACAATCAAGGTGGTGGCATGGGAGTGAACCAATATAGCAGCTTCAAAGATTTCATGGACACCAGGCCGCCAGTATTCAAGGAAGCAACAGAGCCACTCGATGCTGAGGAATGGATCAACACGATGGAAGATAAATTCCGTGTGTTGAGGATGACTGAGGTTCTAAAAACGGAGTATGCTGCACTTCAATTGCAGGGACCGGCGGGAATGTGGTGGAAGCACCATCGCACCACCTTCCCTCCAAATGCTCAGATTTCTTGGAGAGAGTTTGCTGAGGCCTTCCGTGGAGTCTATATTCCACCCGGGCTGACCGAGATGAAGTTGGGAGAGTTTCTGGCATTGAACCAGGGCACCAAAACCGTGACGCAATACCTGCATGCCTTCAACAACTTGTGTCGCTATGCTCCCGACATGGTTGACACAGATGCTAAAAGAATAGCCAGTTTCAAGAGGGGTACTCAATCCAAAAATGATGAAGCATGTTGGTACCAACAACCGCGTCAGATTCAATGACTTCATCAGCGACTGTCTGAAGCAGGAGAAGAATAACAACGCCAGCACCGCAGCCAAGACACGCAAGAGAGCCTTTGAAGGTGGTCCGTCCCAAGCTAGAGCACCTATGGGAGGTCGTCCTCCATATCGCCCATCGGCACCTGGCGCTAGGTTCAGGCCACCTCAGCCAAGAAGTCAGAATTTCCGTGGACCTCAGAAGCCGTACAAGATGGCAGTACAGCCCAACAAAGCAGCCGCAACTGCGGTACAAGGCAGTTCCAAGGGAGCTGTGGGATCTGCCGGGACAGTGAGAGGACCCTGCTATAACTGTGATCAACCCAGCCATTTCTCGAGGTTTTGTCCGTACCCGCCCAAGAAGAAGCAGCAGACTTATAATGCTAGAGTGCATAGTACGACAGTGGATGAAATTCCTAGAGGGAGAGCCCGTCACTGCTGGTAAGTTTCCTATCAACGAAAACCCTGCAGTTGTTCTATTTGATTCTGGATCATCGCATTCTTTTATGAGTCAAGCATTTGCACAGAAACATGAACAACTATGCACAGAATTGGGTTATGGTTACCGTATAAGTTCAGCAGGGGCTGATGTTTTGACCAACCGGATGGTTCGAGGGGCAACCCTTGAATTAGGTAGCAGGAAGTTCCGAGTGAACTTGATAGTTATGCCTGGATTAGTTTTGGATGTCATTATAGGGATGAATTGGATGAAGGATTGGGGAGCAGTCATAGATACTGGAAGTCGAGTACTTACCCTTAAGGATCCCCTGGGTGAGGGTACTTTCCAAGTACCATTGCCTCGGAGAACAGACCTTATAAGTGTTACATGTGCTACGGCGGTCATTCCTATTCATCAGATTCCCGGTAGTGTGTGAATTTCCGGATGTATTCCCGGATGAGCTACCTGGTCTTCCTGCCGGATAGGGAGATTGAGTTTGGAATTGAGTTAGTCCCCGGAACAGCTCCGATTTCAAGGAGACCCTATCGGATGCCTCCAGATGAACTAGCTGAGCTGAAGAAGCAATTAGAAGATTTATCAAAAAAGGGGTTTATTCGGCCAAGCAAGTCTGAATGGGGATGTCCTGCTTTGTTTGTAAAAAGAAGAAAGAGGGCACATTGAGAATGTGCGTAGATTACAGGCCACTCAACGCTGTGACCATAAAGAATAAGTATCCCTTGCCTCATATTGATGTTCTGTTTGACCAATTATCCAAGGCCAAGGTGTTCTCAAAAATAGATTTGAGATCCGGTTATCATCAGATCAAGATAAGGCCATAGGATATACCGAAAACTGCATTTTCCACCAGATACGGATTGTATGAGTATCTTGTCATGTCCTTCGGCTTGACAAATGCTCCTGCATACTTTATGTTTTTGATGAATACAGTTTTCATGCCAGAATTGGATAAGTTTGTGGTAGTGTTCATCGATGACATTCTGGTGTACTCCGAGAACGAGAAAGATCATGAAGAGCATCTGAGAACTATCTTGACCAGACTTAGGGATCATCAACTGTATGCTAAGTTTAGCAAATGCGAATTCTGGTTGAAGGAAGTTCCTTTCCTTGGTCACATTCTGTCAGAGAATGGGGTTTCAGTCGATCCAAGTAAGGTGCAAGAAGTTATGAATTGGAAAGCACCGACCACAGTTCCTGAGATTAGAAGTTTCTTAGGACTAGCCGGTTATTACCGTCGCTTTATAACAGACTTTTCGAAGATTGCCAAACCGATGACAAGCCTCCTACAGAAGGACCACAAGTTTGTGTGGACAGAGGAGTGTGAAGCAGCTTTCCACACTTTGCGGAAACTGTTGACCACTGCTCCTGTTCTAGCACAACCAGATATCGAGAAAACCATTTGATGTGTTTTGCGACGCATCAAAGACTAGATTGGGCTGTGTTCTTATGCAAGAAAGGAGAGTCATTGCTTATGCATCACGTCAATTGAGAAAGCACGAGGTCAACTATCCAACACATGATCTTGAACTTGCTGCAGTTGTGCACGCCCTAAAAATTTGGAGACATTATCTACTTGGTAATGTGTGCAACATTTTCACAGATCACAAGAGTCTTAAGTACATCTTTACCCAACCAGAGCTAAACATGAGATAGCGCAGATGGTTGGAATTGATCAAGGATTACAACTTGAATGTGCAATATCATCCTGGAAAAGCCAACGTAGTGGCAGATGCTTTGAGCAGAAAGTCACACTACTTGAATGTGCAGCCATTACTTGAAGATGGGTTCGATCTAATGCATCCTGCTGTGTTACATAGTATTCAGATTAGTTGCTCTTTGGAGAGTAAGATAATAGAAGGCCAGAAAACCGACAAGGGGATATTCCACATCAAAGAGAAAATAAAAGAAAAGCCGTCTCAACACTTTAAAGTGGATGAACAGGGCGTGTTGTGGTTTGATGACCGTCTTGTGGTTCCCAAGGATCGAGAGCTTAGGAATAAACTCATGGATGAAGCTCACCTTTCTAAGCTATCTATCCATCCCGGAAGTAGTAAGATGTATCAAGAACTAAGATCTCGTTATTGGTGGACCAAAATGAAGAAAGAAATTACAGCATATGTTGTCAGATGTGACACATGTTGTCGAGTGAAAGCCATTCACATGAAACCTGCCGGTATGTTGCAACCCTTATCAGTCCCTAGTTGGAAGTGGGACGATATAAGTATGGATTTTATCACGGGTTTGCCCACTACTCAAAAAGGACATGATTCGATTTGGGTAATTGTGGATCGTCTTACCAAGACCGCTCATTTCTTGCCTATCAAAACAGATTATCGAACACCTCAATATGCCGAGAAGTATATCGTAGAAATTGTGAGGTTGCATGGTATACCAAAGACCATAGTATCTGATAGAGGCTCATAGTTCACGGCTCACTTTTGGGAACATTTACACAAAGGCTTAGAAACTAGTTTGATTCGCAGTACCACTTATCATCCTCAGACAGATGGTCAGACTGAACGAGTGAATGCTGTTTTGGAGGATATGTTAAGAGCCTGTGTATTGTCTTCTAAGGGATCATGGGAGTCATGGTTACCGTTAGCTGAGTTTTCTTATAATAATAGTTATCAAGAAAGCATCAAGATGGCTTCCTTCGAAGCTTTATATGGCAGAAAATGTAGAACACCATTAAATTGGGTCGAACCTGGAGATAGAAGGTATTATGGCATTGACCTTGTAGAAGAAGCCGAGAAGAAAGTTCATATTATTCAGCAGAATATGAAAGCGGCCCAATCACGTCAGAAAAGTTATGCAGACAGAAGAAGGAGACCCCTTGTGTTTGAAGTTGGTGACTATGTTTATCTGAAAGTCACGCCAATGAAGAAGAAAAGGTTTGGAGTCCGAAGAAAGCTTGCCACGAGATTCATAGGACCATACAAGATCTTGGAACAAAGAGGTCCGGTAGCCTACAAGTTAGAGTTACCTGAGACAATGAGTACCATTTTCCCAGTTTTCCATGTATCACATCTCAAGAAATGTTTGCGAGTTCCGGAGGAAAGAATAGAACCTCGAGGTATCCAACTCAAATCAGATTTGGTGTATCGTGAGCAACCAGTCCAAGTGTTAGACACTAAGGAACGTGCTACTCCGAATAGTGTGGTGAAAACATACAAGATACAGTGGGATCATCATGATGAGGGAGATGCAACTTGGGAAACAGGAGAGTATCTACAAACAGCTTATGAAGATTTTTATAACAAATGGTTCGTAACCCAAATCTCGGGACGAGATTTTTATAAGGGGGGAGGGCTATAACACCCCGGTGTTATGCCTATATTTAGGCACTGCAAATCATGCATATCATGCATCATCAAGCATTCTAATCACACACGCCCAATCATGTAAATAACAACTGAAACATTGTTTCGAAACATTTGAAACATGTGCGAAACCTGAATGTTGTATACCTTTGTTAGAATTGTTTTGCCCTAAATTTTTGCTTGCTAGGTTAGTAGAACTTGTTTGGCTATCATGGTAAATCATCTAGAAATGTTTAGTTCAATTTTTGGAGCAAGGTTTGTATTCAAATTAATTCAAAATTTGTCTTCAAAAGTAATTTCCCAAAAATTAGGGTTTGGAGTTAAACATTGACTTTGATTTTATAATTCAAAATCTAGAAAGAATTTGGCTTTGGTCATAACAGCAAAGTTATAGAGAATTAAATTCTAGTCAACTTTCATTTTTGGTACATTTTCAAAAGATGTCATTTTCTTGCTCAAAATAATATTTGAAAGATGGCATTTAAAAATTCCTTGAAAATATATTTGGAAAAGGCTTTTTCCTCCTTCGTGGGCCGCCGCCTCGCTTCTGGCCCACGACCGAAGCCGGCCCAGCCAGCATCCCGCAGCACCGCGCGCCTCGCCTCGCCTCGGCCCAGCCCAGCGCCGCGCTGGCCTGCCTCCGCGCGCCCGACCGCGGCAGAGCGTTGAAGGGTCGAGATGGCGGACTAGAGGGGGGGTGAATAGTCTTTTCTAAAAATAATCGCGTTGGCTAACCGATATAAGTGCGGAATAAAAACAATCGGTCTAGCCAAGACTACACCCCTCTATATATGTTCACTAGCACCTTGCAAAGATACTAATTATGCAACTAAGGTGCCGGGCTAGCTAGAGCTCTCCTAACCAATTCTAGGAGCAAGGTCACACAAACCTATGCAACTAGTACTTTAAGCAACAAGGGAGCTCCTACACATGCTAGTAAGCAAAAGCACAAAGCTAACGATGCTCACTAGCAATGCTCAATAACAAGGCAACCAATGCCTAATTAGAGAGCGCAAATACTTAGCTACACAAACTAAGTAATGTGACTAACAAGGTTACACAAACCAAATTAGCCACGCAAGGGAGCTACTTCTATGCTACACAAGCAAGAAGGTAATTAGCAAGCTACACAAGCTATCTAATTACAAGAGCAACTACACAAGCTTAATATATATGAAAGTAAATGCAAGCTTGTGTAATGGGGATGCAAACCAACGGGAAGAACAAGGTTGACACGATGATTTTTCTCCCGAGGTTCACGTGTTTGCCAACACGCTAGTCCCCGTTGTGTCGACCGCTCACTTGGTGGTTCACGCGCTGATTGGCATCACTCGCCAAACCCTCAATAGGGTGCCGCACAACCAACCCCTTGAGTGAGGGTAGCTCAATGACACGCTTTACTAGAGTTGCTCTTCGCGGCTCCCGCGGGGCGAGCACAAGTACCCCTCACAAGCTCTTCTCCGGAGCTCCGCACAAACTTCTTGCGGGCTTCGACGGAGACCACCACCAAGCCGTCTAGGAGGTGGCAACCTCCAAGCGTAACAAGCACCACCGGCTTGCAACACGATCACCTAGTGCCACTCGATGCAACCTCACGATGCAATCGCACTAGAATCGCTCACTCACACAATCGAATGATCACTATCAAGTATATGTGTGATGGAGGGCTCCCAAGCACTCTCAAGCATGGACACAAAGTCCCCCAAGGTGCTCAACTGCAGCCATGGCCGAGGGCCACTTCTATTTATAGCCCCAAGGGCTAAACTAGCCGTTACCCCTTCACTGGGCAACGGTCGGGACGACCGGACGCTCCGGTCCGATCGACCGGACGCTGGACCTCAGCGTCCGGTCACGCGATACTCGCCACGTGTCCCCTGCGTTCAACGGTCATCTTCCGATCCCAACGGTCATCTGCCGACCGGACGCAGCACTTCAACTGACCGGACGCTGGACCCTCAGCGTCCGGTCGTTTCCAGTAAGCTCCCGAGCATGACCGGACGCGTCCGGTCGAACACGATCGGACGCAGCCAGCGTCCGGTCACTCTCCAGCATCTGTGTCACCGTACGTCAGCGCGACCGGACGCAGCCTACCAGCGTCCGGTGCATTCCGATCCAGCGTCCGGTCAGTTGACCGACGCCACCATCTTCTCCATTCTCTTCACCCTTGCTCAAGTGTGCTAACCACAAGAATTTGCATCCGGTGCAATAGAAAATAGGCATCCCATTTTCCCGAAAGCGCCGAATCCCAAAACCCATCTCACCCCTACAAACACCACCTCCTTTGTAAATGTGCCAACACCACCAAGTGTACACCATCATGTGTATGTGTGTTAGCATTTTCACAATCATTTCCCAAAGGATGTTAGCCACTCAACTTGCCACGCCACTCGATCCTAGCGACAATGCAAAGTTAGATCACTCGAGTGGCACTAGATGACCGATATGCAAACAAGTTTGCCCCTCTTGATAGTACGGCCATCTATCCTAAACCCGGTCATAAACTTCTCTACACACCTATGACCGGTGAAATGAAATGCCCTAGGTTATACCTTTGCCTTGCGCATTCCATTCCATCTCCTTCAATGTCGATGCAACACATGCACCAACACGATCAACAATGATATGATCCACTTCATATCATCACATGATCATATTGGTTCATCGATCTTGACTCTACTTGCTCTTCACCGTTGCCATCGTCCATCGGTGCCAAGTCTTGCTCAAGCTTCACCGCCACGCGGTCCATCACTCCAAAGCCTTCGACTTGCCCTTCACGCTTGCACCCGGTCCATCAAGCCAAGTCTTGTCTTGATCTTCTCCACCTTGATCACATGACTCAATGTCATGTCTCATGTGCATTTAAGCTCCTTCATCATCACATGTGTGAGCTTTGCAACATCTCCAAGCCATTTTCACCTCCATGGCATATGTTGCTCACACACATGTACCTGTGGACTAATCACCTGTGTATCTCACATAAACACAATTAGTCCACCTAGGTTGTCACTCAATTACCAAAACCAACAAGGACCTTTCAAGCGTGCCCGCCGCGTGGCGGCCATGCGCCGTCGACGCCGCCGCGCGTCGCAGCTGGCCTACGCCCGCGCCCACGCGTCCGCCTACACCTGCTGGAGCCGGTGCGCTCGCTCACTCCCTCCCGCGCTGCCTTTCCTCTCCGCCAGAGCCGAGAGCCCCAAGCTCTGCCTCTCGCCGCGCCACGCACCCACCGGCACAATTCGCCGCGGCTCCTCCACCTCGGCCGGCAATCACGCTCCCGCAGCTCCGCCTCGCCCTCCTTCAAGTTGTGCTCGCGTTTGCGCCACCTGCCGAGCTCAGGTAGAGCCGCCTCAGCCTCGCCACCGACGGCCATGGCGCCGCCGTGCTCGGCCGCCATGGAAGTCACCTTTCCTCTCTTCTCCAGCCCCGCCTAGCTGCCCTACCGCATTCGCCATCTTCTCGCACATCCCGTGCGCCCGCCAGCTCGCCCTGCCATGGCCGGAGATGGCCGCCGGCCTCGTGGCCGAGCCGCGCCGCCGCGCCAGCGCAAGCGCCGGCGTAGCCCCCTGCCTCAGCCGGCCAGGCCGAGTGGCCGTGGGCCGACGCCTGCCGGGCCGTCTTCCCCCTCCCTTGCGTTCGGGCCGCGCAGGCCAAAAGCGGCCGTGGGCCAGCTGACTCCAGCAGGCTGGCCCAGTAGCGTTTAAAGAAATTGTTTTCAATTTATTCTTTATTATTTGAAAATAGATATGGTTTGCAAAATATCTGGATACTCAAAGTTGCTCCAAATCTATTGAAATAAATTTGTCTAGGTTCCTTATCATCAGATTTACTTGGGAAAAATTGTGCATGTCATTTTTGAGATACTTTGCTGTAGAAATTTTTTTAATCCTGAATATTGCTGATAACTTGAAAAATATGTAGAAAAATCTATAGGCTTCAGAAAAATATGATTCCAAGTTTGTTAATATTCTTATGTCATGTATTTCCTAGGAAAAATATGTTTCATGCATGTGTTGTGGGAAAATTTTGAGGTGTAGTTCAAGTACCTTTAATGGCTGAATTTTGTTAATTTAGCTAGAGAGCAAATGTTGTATAAAACATGCATGTGATAAATTTTGTGCAGTCATTGTATGCTATGAAGAACATAGGAAAAATACTAACTCTGTTGTTGGACACTTTTCACAGTTCAAAGTATTTTTATGTTCATAATCCTGCAATAGCTTGTGATTTTTGTGTAGGCTAATCCACTCATTCAAATATCATGAAAATCTGTTAGTAAACTACTTAGGGTAGTACTATGCTGTAGTAATTTTCTAAGATTTTTCTAAGCAAGAAAAATAGAGGTTTCTATTCAAACCTATTATTAATTAGGGTTTAATTAAGGGTTGCTTTATGTGTGTTTAAGGAATTAGAAAAGTTTTGGTGTATCTTTGAAGCATTTAATAAGATGTGTTGATTTAGCCTATTAGGAGTAGAAGAGAATGCAGTAGATGACATGTGCTTGCAGTATATTTCTTGGATGATGTTGACTACCTCGCGTTCCAACATATCCATTGTATTCATCTCATCCGATGCACCGATTGCATAAGCACTTACACACATTGCATCATATAGGATCGCAAACCGAGAACCCAGTCGTCATACCCGAGGAGCCCGAGGAGCAGTTCGAGGTGCAGCCGCAGGAAGTGCCCGAAGCCGACGAGGAGGACGTTGAGGAACTTCCGGAGTGCCCTGATCACCGTCCGAGCTCCTTCGAGAGAGGCAAGCCTCGGAGCATTTTTCTCCTGGTTTGCAATGATTTAATTAAATACTTTACTTTAATTGATGCATTACGTTCAGGAGTTGTTTGCAACCGTTGCTGCATTATACCTTGTCTACCTTTGTTATACTATATCCTTGTTACCCGAGTATCCGCAGTCGAGTCAATGCTTAGCTGGCTTAGACCGGTAGAAGTCGGGTGATTTCCTGTCACCTGCGAGCTATAGGTGGTTACCTGGATCTGCTTGGATGACTATGAAGTCATGGTATAACTAAGTGTTAAATGAAGTTGAGACCGGACGGAGACTTGCAGAGTTTTGGACTGTAGTGCTTTCCGTCTGTGTCGATTAAGGACCGACCGTTGTTGGGCCTCGAGTCATGTTGAACGCATGCCTTACATTTAGCTGGCCGGATAAAGTACCTTCCGACCGCGAAGCTGGGAGATTTTTCGGGCCGAGTAGATTGCCCGCAACGCACTGTGCCGGAGCAGGTGTGGTAGGACACGGGGGCGGGATGATAAGACCAAAGTGCAGTCGGTCGGCCCCCGGGTACATGTGGTTCCTGGCAAACTCGAGATACCTAGAAAGTTGACTCGGTGATCAATATCTCACTTTAGCGGGTGAGTGAGGTTTGTGTAAGGAATAAATCACCAGCTAGTTAGGAATCGATTCGAATTGCCATCGCTCCTGGATAGTGAGCACTTGACTTGAGTTACTTCATCGTAGTAAATGTTTATGGAACACTTGGATAGTTATAATGAATATGACAGTATGGAAGTTGTTTAATGATCATTGGTTATCATTATCTGCTTAATCACATGTTTACTCTAGTATAGGTGCAAATCTAGTCGACAGGTTAATAATAATTAAATTGACAATAATACTTTTAGAAAGGTTCTTGAAATGCTAAAAATGCTTCTTTTTGCAAATGAGTCAGCTACCCTACTATAAAGCCCTTCATAATCCTTGGTGTCACTTATTTTCGGTTATGTCGGGTAAGTCTGGCTGAGTACCTTCTCGTACTCAGGGTTTTATTTCCACTTGTTGCAGATGGGCAGATGTATTACGGCTACTGTATCAACTGCCTGTATCCTGCGATGGGTGATGCTTAGTACCATGGGCATGGTCATTCCTTACGTCTCGTCTGATGCTTTTGTTGGAGATGATCATTCGCTGGCACTATATTTGAACTCTGCGTGTGTGTGTGGTTTGAACAAATGACTTCCGCTACTTTTATTCGAACTGGTTTTGTAATAACTATGTTGAAACTCTGATGTATCTGAGATTGCGAACTTTTATGTAATATGTGATGGTGACCGCTAAACTTATTACGATCTTGGCTGGAATGGAAGTTGGTTTGAAATCCTTCATGATTTCACGGACTACCGGGTTATACTGGCTTAAGTTTGCTAAATTGTCTGCTCTGGCGGATGATTTTCTTACTTAATTTCGTATAATTGGTCGGTTCTGTTACATAGATCGGGCCATCTCCTATCGCCGCCGGCTTGCGGAGGCTGCGAGTCACCATGGCCGGCCTCGGTCGTCTCCGACCAAGTCCCGTTCCTAGGGCCGGCCTCCATTCCGTTCCTCGTCAAGTCCAAGCCGGCCTATACCCTCCTGCTGACTGCCCCTGCCCAGCGCATGCTCTCCCCCATCGGCGGTCTTCTCCCAAGTCGTCTAAACCCTAATCCCCAAATCCCCGACGCAGACCCCGCGCATCTGTGTTCACCCTCGCGCATGGAGCGGATGCAGTGGCTCGGCATCCTAGACCTCGCGCACACCCTCAGCCAGTCTGCCGCTACCTCGGGCAGTGGGCGGTGGCGCTGGAAGCCCGTGGAGCCAGGGTCCTTTGACGCGGCCAGGGTGAAGCCCGCGCCGCCGCCGCCCTCGCGGAGGTCGCTCAGGTACGGACCGAATCGTCTTCTTTGCGGTGGTGGATGCGTGTCCTGATTATTACTTTCTTGGGATGCCTGCGGGTTCTTGCCTCCGGAACGCTGGGGTCGCGAGTCTGTGTTATGTGCAAACATCTGTTCTTTTTATTCAGCGCGTCCTGTGTCTTCATGAATCTAGTATAGCGATGATTGACAGCCGTTTATTTTTCGTCATCTGAACGGATCTACCTGCAGTTCCTGTTTGTGGAATGTTTTACTATTCTTTCCACCCCTTTACACCTTAGCTCAACACGTTTCAGTATAAGTATCGCTGTCTATTTCATCTCGTGCTTGTATTGTAGTTTCAGTGTGTATGGATCTGAATGGATGTGGCTGTCCTTTCTTTTTTCCCATAACGATATTGTCATGTCAATAACATGTGCGCAATCTTGTCCTAATGGCAGTATCTCATTGGATCTTAGCAGTAATCTTCTTAAAACCTTTTTTTTTGTTTTTTAAGGTTGAAGGACGTGGAACCAGTAAGCTATTGTGAAACTGAGCCAAAGAAAGAGAAACCGGGGGTCCAATCAGGAATGCTCTTTTTGGTGCTGACATGGTTTTTGTGACAGTAAAATTCTAACTAATAGTTGGCTTCACATGTGAAATCATTAGGCACCGAGTTTTGACAATGCTGTTTTGATCCATACTGCAGGCTGGAATGGGTGGAGGAACTGGAGCATTTGTCATCCCAAATGTAAGCTATTGTCTACTGTTTCTCCAAATACACCTGTAACTGAAGCATTTAATCTGGCTGATGATATTCTTCGCCAAGGCATTCGTGGCATATCTGATATAATTACGGTAAATATGGTGCTGATATTCAGTTTTAAATCACCAAGTTACACAAGTGAAATTCAAGATATTATGTTTGAGCACTTCAGAGATATTTAATTTACAAAAGGTTAACTACCTCTTCTCCTTTTTCAGGTTCCTGGATTGGTTAATGTTGATTTTGCTGATGTGCGTGCTATCATGCAAAATGCAGGGTCGTCTTTGATGGGTATAGGGACTGCTACAGGTATTACATTAGGAATAAGCTTTTATTTTATTAGTACCGTATGATCTAACTCCATTCATTCTGCAAGCTAGAATTCTGTTTTATTTACCCTGCTTGTTGGCAAAATTTCTGATTCAATAAGGTAGGAGAAGCATTGCTAGAGAAAGAAGTCGGTTGGTATAGTTTGGTGTTGAACAGAGTATGTAAGACTCGTGTAAGAGTACTTCATATCCTATCATAACTTGAATCTTTTAGGTTTGGTATAGCTTCCAAATTTTATTTTTCCTTTGGCATCAACTAAACAGCATTGAATGTTTCCTCCCACTTGCAGTTAGTGTCAGCTAATATGCAAAGTTAATTGCCTGGATATTGCTACTGAAAATTTTCATGAGAACCACTTTGATATTTGCACGAAAATATGTCTATTGATGATACTTGTCATGTTGAGAGCAATGATTTAAGTTTAGGTTGCTTGGCGCTACACTGCAATTTTTGTACTTAAATACATGCAAAGGTCATTTATGTCGGTTGAATTATACCTGTAAGCTCATGTTTCATGCCACTCAATTTTTTCAGGAAAGTCAAGAGCAAGGGATGCTGCTCTTAATGCCATCCAGTCGCCACTGCTTGATATTGGAATTGAAAGAGCTACGGGCATTGTGTGGAATATCACTGGGGGAACTGACCTGACTTTGTTTGAGGTTTGGTCCAACCAGTTTCTAGTCTTGTCCTCACAGTGTAGATTTGTTTTCTGACTTGAATTTTGTTAACCTGTGTAGTCCCCATCTAGCTAACATGACAAAATTGAGCATGCTTTGCATTTGACTTTGCTTGCCCTTTCATGTTTCAAAAGACTGGGAAAAAAAATTAATGATCAACTCCTATTATGTTTTATATGCACAGATTAAGAAATCTGATATTTGGCGCTGTCATAGACCCGTCACTGAGTGGGCAAGTAAGTCTTTAGTTTGTTTCAGTATAGTATACCCAATATGCAAAAAACAACTCCTATATCTTGGGATTTCGTGGAAAATGCTCTCAGTTCTGGGAAATGAGAAATGAGATTTACTTCGTCATTTGGGGTTTGTTGGGAAAAGTTCTTATTCACATAGTTTTGTCCATGCAGGTGAGCATAACCTTGATAGCTACTGGCTTCAAACAGCAGGATGAACCAGAAGGTCGCGCATCTAAGGTAACTCTTGTCGAACAATTACTAGGGCCCCCTAACTTGGATGTCATACTTGTTCTCACATTTGCTTGCAACCAAAGGGTGGCCAGCAAGGTGAGAATGGCCGACGCCCGTCCTCCGTAGAAGGCAGCATGGTGGAGATCCCAGAGTTCCTTCGACGAAGAGGACCTTCTCACTTCCCTCGAGTTTGACTGTCCAGCCATGCTCCCTGCTCCTACCCTGCACCTGTATAATATGCCCCACTCTTAGGTCAGAATTAGATGTTCCCTCGAGTCTGTTTGTTATTACTGTGATTCGTACTATAGAAGATGTTTAGAAACTTTTGGTTAAACAATCTTGTTTGGGCCACAATATTACAGTTAAGTTTGTCAGGATACTTGATCATGTATTTTACTCGTTACAGGATAATTTGGGGGAGCACGTGTTGGTAATTAAATTTTTTTTTTTTTGCGGAAAATGATTTGTAGGGGCGGTTAGTACTGTAGCCGCCCCTACAAATCGATTTGTAGGGGCGGCTGGTGTTCCCAGACCGCCCCTATAAATCGATTTGTAGGGGCGGCTACAGTACCAACCGCCCCTACAAATCCATTTGTAGGGGCAGCTGGTAACACCAGCCGCCCCTACAAATCGATTTGTAGGGGCGGTCTGGGAACCGCCCCTACAAATCATCGATTTGTAGCCACCCTTTCATAGGGGCGGCTGGTAAAACCGCCCCTACAGATGTTTACCAGCCGCCCCTGAAAATGGTTTTCTACGTAGTGCCGAGTGCTTGATGTATATGCACGGTTATATTTTATCTCTACTCTACATATTTGACAAGTTGATCTAGTTGGCAAGGCGTCTGTAGTAAGCTTGACCCCTTCCATCAACTTTTAGACTTCATCATCCGTGATGTCAGTTGCAAGACCCTCACCAATTGCGTCCAAGTTGACACCACAGTAATGGGACTTCACCATTGTAAGTGCAATCTGGCTTCCCCACCGAGCTACACTCCTGGCTGGACTTTGCATCTTGTCGAGGACGTAAGCCAGCTTGTCGATGATATTGGGTTACCACTATATAAGGTGTTGCATGCAGCCCATGCAAAAGTCTTCAATGACCCAAGCACTTGAGTGCAGTGGATGTCCCTAGCTCCTGTCGTAGCACTACAATGGTGGTATGCACTCGGGATTCATGAGCAACGTTATCATTAGTCATGGACAATAAAGAAGGACATTAATGGTTGATGAATGAAAAGGATACCTATGCATCCTGAGTCCTCTTTATAGTGGTTTCAAATTGCACTCAGCTATCCTGTGCCTCTTAGAAGCGCTGCTACACGTAATTATGGGAGGACTCAGCGAGAGAATTCTCCTACTCCAGGATCAATTTAGAGGTCTTTAGCTCCTCCAACTCAACCCCAAGGCTGCAAGTTTGCTCAGTGGCAACTGTAGAACTAGGCAAATAATCAAGACTCGACCATCATAGATACTATAGTAGATTTTCGACAGCTCGTACCTTGAGAATTTTTTTGCTCAATAGCATTGTTGCTATTGTTGTTACCAAAAGTTGTGTTCCACTCTTGTGGCCTCTCCCTCCTTAATTCAATGGATCTCACATGGCGAGTGGCCCCCCAAGCCACACTGCTACAGTGTGGGAATGGCCAATTGACAACAACATGCGACCCTACCACGTTCGATCGACACGTGGTATCTAGTGCCACTTGTAATTCTGCCTTTTAGCTATATAAGGCAAGGCTACCCCTTCCCCCTCCAAAGTATCTAAGAGACATCTCCCACCCTTAGACACTTCTTCTACGTTAGGAACCATAGTTCCTCATTCTCCCACACTCGTTTGTAACCGCCACTACATACTTTGATCCCTTGGTGCTTAGGAACAAGATTGAACCCCCTCTAGACATGGGGTGGGTTGCCTAAATGAGTCTAAACCTTGAGTTCTTGAGCACTAGGTGACAAGAGTCTAACATAGGGGGTATGTTAATTAAGTCCCTGAGAAAGAGATAGTAGACTGAATGATCCCTTGACCGACTCTCTAAATCAGTCGGGGGCTCGGGGGCTATACCCATCGAGTATGCATGAGCGTACCCTCCAGTAGAATAAGGATGGCTCAGCAGCCCGTGGATCCCTCCTGAGGGGCAGGGGCAGCGGGAGGTGTATTCCTAGTTATTCATTGGAATACCCATGATTTTGGTAAAACAAACAAATATATATGTTAGGTGTTAGCATATTTGTCTTGCTTGTAGAAGAAAGCTACAAAAGCAAAGAAATACCTTCCACATCTACACAACATCCTCCTTTTTGCTATGGACTTATGATCCTATGCATTGTTGTATATTTGCATTGCTAAATTTTATTCATGGAATACCCTAGTTGTCGGTGCAGAAAATGACCAACACGTAAATATTTGTAGTTTTGTTGTACGTTGTGATTGGAGGTGGCCTAACACTCAATGACACAGGGTTTATACTGGTTCAGGCAACATACCCTATGTCTAGTTTGACTCAGTCGGTGACTTTATTCCTGAGCCCAAGTGCTCGAAGTTTGCTGTGGGGTTACAAACAGAAGAGAGAAAGATGGGGGGTACAAGAGGTCGGTCTGAAGGCCCGAGAGTGACGGGAGCTCTGCTATGTGCTAAGTGTTTGAGCGTGTGCTCAAGGTTTGAACCTAGTGGTTCTCCTATTGTGTGTGTTGTTCGAGTTATTATGGACAGATCGATCTATCTGTTGGGAGAGAGCGCATCCCCTTTTATAGATGAAGGGGATAGCCTTACAAACGAGAGGGAGAGAGTGTACGTATGCTAAGTCTTGTTGCCCACGCCATCGGGTACAAATGATTGTAGGCGCCCATAACACTGTTAATGACAGATGCATGTGGGAGGTTGCGTCGTCTTCTTCTGGTATGGCAGACGTCGGTGCATGTCATACTGTTGATGCCTAAAGGCATGTAGGGGGTTTTACCATGTTCTCCTGGTATGGTAAATGCCAGCGCCCACAACACTATTGATACCCAGAGGCATGTGGGGGAGCCTTACCGTGTTTGTCTGGTATGGGGGTTGATGGCGCCCATAACACTGTAGGGAAAATGTCGAGCGCCCACAACACTGCTTGGGTTCTAACATGCCAGGAAGGTTGCAGGGTACGGTCCTGTAGGTGTATAGGATATGGTCCTTGGTATTGCAGTTGACTTGAGTGCCCTACCTTACTTGCTCTGTCTGTTTCCTGGTCCTCACCGAGCGGGTGTCTCCGATCGGTTGGTTCCAGTCGGCTCTGACTGCGCCAGTCAGAGAAGAGCTGTAAGTAGGGGTTCGGTACATCATCAGTCGGAGAGGCGGGCCGGAGTTGAAAGCGAGCGTTGTTGCTCTCCAGCCAGGCCTTCCAGTCGGAGAGGCAGGTCAGAGTCGGAAGCAAGCGTTGTTCCTCCTTTAGTGAGGCCTTCTAGTCGGAGGTTGGATCACCCTTCTGACCTATCATTTAGGTATTTTGGGCCAGCCCAAGAGTTGCACGTCGTTCGCAACGTTGTCTGTTGGGTCGAGCCTTCATTGGGAAGCCGGTCCATGAGGGACCCCAGGTTTATGAACCCGTCACTAGTGTTACAACCTGGTTCTGCCACTGGCGAGAGGCCCCGCAATGTCAGAAGGATGAGCCCAAGCGAGCCAGGTAGCCATCACTCACGGCTCAGGAGCTCAGCCATAGCGCTAGGATTCCTGACCGATGGGGAGCCTGGGCCAATCCCTCGCCTTGGTGACCGCCCGAGCCAACACCAAAAGCCAGCTTTAGAATCTTTCAGGCACCTAGAGCCTAACAAACGTAGAAGCACTGCATCGTCTTCCTATTCCATAGTTGTGAGGCACTATTGGCCACTCCCACGGTAGGGTCACGCAACGGGTGTGACGTGTTAGGACAAGAAACTCCCCAAGCCCGTGGGGCGAAAGGCTCTAGGCCCGCTCATTAGTCCCTCTGGGCAGGGGGAGGATCCTTGCATACCAAGGAAGCCTCAAGAAAGCTCACTTGGGGAAGGCCATGTTGCAGTAGACATCACATGATGGTCAAGCACCAGATTGCATGGAGACGTCAGGGAGTGGTTGTGGAATTGTCGGCCTCCTCCTACACGACAAAGGAGTACTCGGTGGCGCAAGACCAAGGAACCGGAAGCACCAAGCCGAGAATCCATAGGCTAGAACTCACTCATTTTGTACCCCATGCCTTCCTTAGTTTATAAAGGGAGGCATGGGCTCCTATAGAAGGGATCGAAACATAGACATCGGCTCAGATGATCAGCAGATCGACCAGCCCAATGTAGAAACCGAACCCAAGAACCCTAGGATAGCACCGTGCATTTCCCTACCAATCTCTCTACTCCATCATTGTAAGAAACTCCCGATTAGGCATCCCTAACACGAAGAACACCATACTATTGGGCATAGGGGTCAGAAGCCTGACCTAGATAAAATCGCTCGTCTCTGAGTGCTTTGAGTGTCCGGGCCATCGGAGAGCCACACATCGACTTTCGACGAACAGCTCAATGCTCGTTGCGGTTCTGATCAAACCTATGACACTAGGTGATCCAAACCCACACGTGACACTAAATTCACTAGTTGGTGATATGAATCACCAACAGGGGGCTTCGGCGAATCTTGTGCATGTTGGTGGTATCCCTCTTCCTCCAAATGAGGCGGCACCATCTTCATCATGTTGTCCTGATCCTAAGGATCTATTGCTCCCATGGTGGAGAATTGCTTTGACTGCTTTAGGAATAGGAGAGATAAACACACAACAACCTTGGCTAGCATGAACACCTGGCACACCAAAACCGTAGGTCGACGCCCAGCTAAAACGTCATGAGGGTGTGGATATGGGGTGTTATATTTGTATAGAACATGGATAACACCCTAGCCGGTTGCTCCCACTCCTCGAGAGTTTACCGTTGCGATGTGAAGCACTTGGCAGCCTAGAACTATATGTGTTGATCCATGGGCACGCACCATCACACCTGAGGATTTCTTGTGTCTGCTACAGTAGAATCACTACCGGAATCCTCAAATTTGCCGAGTGTTTTTTTCCGAGTGTATTCCCTCGGGCACTCAACGAACAGGTTCTTTGCCGAGTGTAAAAAAAAACACTCGGCAAAGATGGGGTTTGCCGAGTGTCAAAACACTACTAGAGACGGCTTCTTTGTCGAGTGTCCCAGACTTTGCCGAGTGTTTTTTATCGGGCACTCGGTAAAGAGGTTGTTTGCCGAGTGTCAGAGAGAAAGCACTCGGCAAACAAATGGCACTAGCAAAAAGGTGGTTTGCCGAGTGTCGAACACTCGGCAAAGAATAACACTCGTCAAAGACCAGGTTTGCCGAGTGTCAAACAATAACACTCGACAAAGAGTCACCGCCGTTAACAGCCGGCAGCCACCGTTAATCCTTTGCCGAGTGTCTTCTCCTGACACTAGGCAAAGAAGCTCCTTTGCCGAGTGTCATTTTTTAACACTCGGCAAACCATATTTTTTTTACTTTTGACCTCCAAACTTTTTCTGCAGTCCTTAGACAATACCTGGTACTCCATGTTCCAATGTGGCACATTTCTCAGACTTTTTCTATATTTCTTTAATTTATTTCATTTAATTGAATTTTCTTGGATAATTCAAATTATAATTGCTAGTCATTCGAATAATGAAAAATGGTATTCATGTTATTTAGTATAATGTGAGGCCATATCCAGGAACAGACCACCAATTTTGAACATCTTATTCACGAAACAAGACCACGAACTTGTCGAGTGTCAGGAGAAGACACTCGGCAAAGGAGTCTCTTTGCCAAGTGTCAGGACCTATGGCACTCGGCAAAGATTTTTTTAAAAAATTAAAAAAACCCCTCTTTGCTGAGTGCTTGGCCAGGTGGCACTCGGCAAAGAATTAAAAAAAATAAATAAAAAAACTTTACCGAGTGCCAGATCGGGGACACTCGGTAAAGAGGGGATTTAACCTCCTGGCCCAGCCAGCCCACACACCGCACGCACGCACACACGCACGCCCGCACCAGCGCCACCGCCGCCGCTCGCGCCAGCGTCGCGCCGCCGCGCTAGCCCAGCCACCACCCCCGCCCATGCTGCCGGAGGAGGAGGAGAAAGAGAGGAGGAGGAGGAGAGGAGGAAGAAGGAGGAAGAGAAGGAGGAGGAGGAGGAAGGAGGAAGGAGGAAGAAGAAGGAGGCACCCGCGCTGCCGCCGCCCGCACCCGCACCTTCCCCGGTGCTTCCCCAGCCGTCGCCTTGTCCACCGGCGCCCTGGCCCCTTCACCACCACCGCCCTACGACACCCACTAGGTATGCCCTACCGTCGTCGTCGTCGTCGTAGTATTACTAGTAGTTGCGGTAGTAGTAGTGGTAGAGTAGCAGTGGTGGTAGTCGTAGGAGTGGTTGTGACATTGTTATATATATGTGGTTGGATATAATCTTGTGCGTGTCGGCCATCGTGCCGTTCATATATATGTGCATGTCGGCCATCGTGCTGTTGGTTTTCTTGCAGGTTTTGGAAACCTCACCGTACAGGGGAGGTGCTGCCAAAATTTTGTATTGACAGATTTATGTTTCTTTTTTTGTAGAGAAGAGCCCATCGGAGTGGAGCCGGAGTACCTCAGTGACCCCGGTCGCCTTCCTCGCCACTGCGGGTCTGCCTACACCACGTCACCTCGCCACTGCACCGACCCGCCATGGCCCCGCTAGCCTGACTCCACCGCCACCCTAGGTATAACCCCTCTTTCTATATCATGGTCGTAGATCACGTAACCCAGTTAGGCGTCTCCCGTTCGAAAGAGATACAGTAGGAAATATGCAAATATTTCCATATCTAAAACCGTATCTGTTTCGAATTATCCATGTTTTTTGGACAGCCCGCGGATACGTAGGTGGGGTTAGTTTCCATGGTCTGCTCCGATCCGAGACAGAGTTTCGGCATCATCTCCCTATTGTTCTCCGGATACATACTCTCCCTGGCAGGACATGTATTTGGAGAACAGCGGGGAGGTGCTGCCAAAATTCTATCTCGGATAGGAGTAGAGCATGGAAACTAACCCCACATACGCATCCTCGCGTGGGATTAGGACCTATCCTCACCTATTAGATAGTAGGAACATCGTGTAGATGCAATTGATGTTTATATTACTCGTCGCTATATATGTTAGAGGATGGAGGACCGTGAGTGGATGTACACGGACCGTGCAAGTTAGGGTCAGGTCACCAATGAATGGATCAAGACCGATGCTTTCTTGGAATGGGCATTTGGCGTGGCTGCTAAAGGAGCGAGTAAAATTTGTTATCCCTGCAGCAAATGTGCAAACAAGAAAAGACAAACGAAGAAGGTCATGGGGGAACATCTTTGGAAGAATGGATTTACGGTAGACTATATCCGGTGGGTCTACCATGGTGAAGCCAATCATATGAGAGAGGAGGTGGTGAGACCATGTGTCGAGGATTATGATGTTGATGCTGGGGTAGCAGACATGTTAAATGACTATCACGAGGCATAGTTCGCTGAAGGACGTATGGAGGAGGAGCCAGAGGCAACCGCAAAGGCGTTCTATGACATGTTTGTCGTGGCATAGAAACTCCTTCACGGCCAGACAAAGGTTTCTCAATTGGATGCCATTGGACGCATAATGGCGTTAAAGTCTCAGTATAGCCTGAGTCGAGACGCCTTCGATGGTATGTTGACAGTTATTGGCAGCCTGCTTCTAGAGGGTCACCTTCTGCCAAAGAGCATGCACGAGTCATAGAAACTCCTTTGTGCACTTAAGATGTCGTATGAGCAGATACATGCTTGCCCGAAGGGGTCATCCTATTTAGGAAAGAATATGTGGAAGCAAAGTACTGTCCAAACTATAAATCCTCTAGGTTCCTGGAGGTAGATTCTGGTGATGGCCAGAAGAGGCAGCTTGACATTCCCGTGACAATCCTACGGCACCTTCCGTTCATACCGAGGATCCAATGGCTATACATGACTGAGGAATCCACGAAACAGATGACATGGCACAAAAATGACAAATGATACAATCCTGACAGGATGGTACATGCATCCGATGGTGAAGCATGGACCCACTTTGATGGCATTCATCATGAGAAAGCTAAAGAGGCTCATAATGTACGTGTTGCACTGGCAACAGATGGGTTCAATCCTTATGGAATGATGGCTGCCCCATACACATGTTGGCCCATGTTCATTACCCCCCTCAATCTCTCCCCCGGTGTATGCTTTCAACGACAGAACGTATTCTTGTCGTTGATAATTCCTGGACACCCGGGGAATAATATGGGTGTGTTCATGGAGCCTGTGATTGATGAATTGGTCGGTGCTTGGGAGGAAGGGGTATGGACATATGACTGAGCTACAAAGAAAAACTTCAAAATGCATGTTTGGTACCACTACTCCCTGCATAACTTCTTGGTGTATGGGATATTCTGCGTCTGGTGTGTTCACGTGAAGTTTCCATGTCCAGTATGCAAGGAAGGTCTGAGGTTCATTTGGTTGTAGAAGGGTGGTAAGTATTCATCGTTCGACAAACATCGGCAATTCATCCCTCTTGACCATACATTCATACGAGACATCAAGAACTTTACGAATGGTGTCGTAGTGACAGACCCTGCACCACCGATAATGACTGGTGCCGTGGTTTGTGAACAGATAGATGGTCTCGTGGTCAATCCAGAAGGTGGTTTTGTGGGATATGGAGAGCAACATATGTGGACTCATAAGTCGGGCTTGACTCGGCTCCCCTATTTTGTTGACCTTCTCTTTCCACACAACATTGATGTAATGCACACTGAAAAGAATGTCGCTGAGGCACTTTGGGCAACAATCATGGACATTCCTGACAAGTCAAAGGACAATGTTAAGGCTAGAGTGGATCTGGCAACGTTATGTGATAGACCAAACCAACATATGAAGCCTCATAGTCACGGCAAGACATGGAGAAGGCCTAAGGTTGATTTTGTCTTAAGCAAGCCCCAAAGGAGGGAAGTACTAGAATGGATGCAGATGTTAATGTTCCCTGATGGGTATGCAGCTAATCTGAGGAGGGGAGTGAACTTATCTACTATGTGAGTCTTAGGGATGAAGAGTCATGACTACCACATATGGATTGAGCAGCTTCTTTAGGCGATGGTTCAAGGCTATGTCCTAGAGCATGTCTGGCTAGTGCTGGCAGAGTTGAGCTATTTATTTTGCTAGCTTTGTGCCAAGGAGTTATCTCGGACCATGATTGCTGACTTGGAAAGAATGGCACCTGTGTTGCTCTGTAAGTTAGAGAAGATCTTTCCACCTGGCTTCTTCAATCCAATGCAGCATTTGATTTTGCACGTCCTGTATGAGGCACGAATGGGGGGCATGCAGGGCCATTGGTGCTATCCAATTGAAAGATGTCTAAAGGTTCTTCGAAAGAAATATAGAAATAAATGCAAAATCGAGGCTTCCATTGTAGAGGCATACATTCTAGAGGAGGTGGCGAACTTCACAACAACATACTATGGTGACAACCTCCCTAGCGTGCATAATCCACCCCCTCGTTACAATGCTGACAAAAATGAATCAAACCTCAGCCTTTTCCGAGGGCAACTCGGAAGCACAAGTGCATCGACCCCCAAGACCTTGAATCATGAAGAGTGACGCCATATCATGCTATACGTGTTGACCAACCTTGATGAAGTGGCGCCATACATGCAGTAAGTTCTCAATGAACTTGTTAAATACGTCGTCACTATTCTGCATCCAACCCCCTTGTACAGCAATGCGACCGTCCACAATCGCCTTAGTGAGTACACATCGATGGCAAGGGAGGTCCATGGGTTAGAGTATGATCCGAGCATCGAGGACCTTGATGGAGAAGTCATCATGAGGGTGGGAGGAGGCAAGAAGCATGGGCGGTACTGGATTGGCGACGGTGCAATCGACTCGGCTGCTACTCCCAGTCTCTCCCAGATTCGAGCAAGCAGCATGAGCAGGAGCCCGGCCATACGACCTCGGTAGGACACTTCACACCACCGGGTGGAGGCACTCGAGGTTATTCCTAGTTTATTCATCGTTCATTGGTTTTTTCATACCTTTCCTTTGCATTATTGTAACATTAGGGTGAATATATTGTAGGCCCAGCTGGAACAAGAGAGGAGGATATGGGAGCAGATGCTGGCGAAGATGGAGAGGGTGGAGGCCGAGCGGGAGGCCGAGCAGCGGAGGATGGTGGAGATTCTTCAGTACATGCAAAGTCTTGGTGCCGCTACGGGTGTAGCTCCGCCACCTTCGCTATTCGCTCCACTTCCACCTCCACCTCCTCACTATTCTACTCCTGTGAGTATAAATGTTTTAGTTTGTATGTTCATGCTTACGGTCAAACCTAGTGGAGTATGAAAGTTTATTCATGTATGGTATATATTTAACTTGTCTCACACATGCAATCTCTTCTCCTTTGTGTAGAATCAATCGGCGGCATCGAACGATCCTCATGCTTCAGCGAATCCTTCACCAAATCAGTGATGATACTTGTGGTTGTTAATGATACTTCTATTTGCAATTGTGGTTGATGATGATGGAGCACTTGGATTGCTTGTGAATTTATTTGTGATATATTGTGAGACATGTGACATTTGTGATATATATGTGACGTTTGTGATATATATGTGGTGTTGGTGATATATATGTGATGTTGATGATATATATGTGATGTTGGTGATGTTTGTTATATATATCTTCTGTTTGTTTGGATGGGATGTAAAAAACAAATAAAAAAGGCTGTTTTCAGTCACTTTGCCGGGTGCAATGGCCATGACACTCGGCAAAGTGACCATCTAGGAACTACCTGGAACATGCTTTGTTGAGTGCAATGGCCATTGCACTCGGCAAACATCACAGATTTACCGAGTGCCATGGTCCAGGCACTCGGCAAAGGTCGCCACTTTGCCTAGTGTCGCCGACAAGACACTCGGCAAAGTGGCCACCTTTGCCGAGTGTTTAAGTCAATGGCACTCGGCAAATCAGGTACCTTTGTCGAGTGCTTGACCTTGACACTCGACAAAGCCGCCATCATGGTGGCGCTCGCCGTCATGGCCACTTTTCTTTACCGAGTGTCGGATTGGCACCCGGCAAAGCCTTTGCCGAGTGCCCGATATAATGCACTCGGCAAAGAGGTCTTTGCCGATAAACTGTTTACCGAGCGCCCTTCACTCGGCAAAGGCTTTGCCGAGTGTATATCGGCCTTTGCCGAGTGCCGAATCTGCCTCCGGTAGTGAAAGAAAAACACTCAGCAAAGATAAAGTTTGCCGAGTGTAAAAAAACACTCGGCAAAGAAATAAAATATTTTTTTCTAAAAAAGAAGAAGAAGAAAAAAAATAAAAAAAAACTTTGCCGAGTGCTCAGATCTAGAACACTCGGCAAAGAAATAAAAAAACTTTTAAAAAGAATGAGAAAAAAGAAAAAAAATACTTTGCCGAGTGCCTAGATCTAGGACACTCGGCAAACAAAAAAAATATATGTTCTTTAACCCCCCAGCGCAGGAATCGAATCCACACTGCCCATCCCGCCTCGCTCTCTGCGCCGCTCGTTGCAGTGTCCGCGCTATCCTCCACAACGTCTCGTGTGCCATTCATGTTGGATCAGCCCTGGATCACTGACATGGACCTCTTGGACGGCGGGATCGAAGGCCACGTGGAGTTATTTCCACCGCCAATTCATTTGTGTTTCTCTACTGAGAATGACATGTGGGCCCAACATGATGTCATCTCTAGCAGAAATATCTCCCTCCGTCTCCCTCAATGCATCTCTCTCATCTCCCTCTCTCGCATCTCTCGTCGCGTCTCTCTCACCCGAGACCGCATCTCTTCGGTCGTCCCCCTCCTCCAGCCGGCCTCCTCCACCCCCACCTCTGGCCTATCCTCTCCACCTCCAACCCCACCTCTGGCCGGCCCCCTTCACCTCCACCTCCGGCGGCGCTCTTCACCAACACCTCCACATCCGCCTCTAAGGAGACGGCGGCCGGTGGTGGCAGCACGGGCGTGGCGGGTGGTGGCGTGGTGGTGGTGGCGTGGTGGTGGTGGGCGGCGGTGGCGTGGCGGGTGGTGGCGTGGTGGTGGTGGGCGGCGGTGGCGTGGTGGTGGTGACTCGTGGCGACGGCCGTGAAGCTGGGGAGCGGAGGCGAGACGGAGGGCGTGAAGCTAGGCCGCGGTGCAGGGGAAGGGCGCCGCCGAGGAGACCGGCCGGTGGTGGCTTTTTTTATTTTTTTGGCCGGTGGTGGCTTTTTTTATTTTTTTGGCCAGTGGTGGCTTTTTTTTTATTTTTCAGAAAAAATATTTGCCGAGTGTATTTTGGGCATTCGGCAAAGTCTTTGCCGAGTGTCTGACAAAAAACACTCGGCAAATTAGCGTTTGCCGTTAAAGGGTTTGCCGAGTGTCGTTTGTCGAGTGTAACACTCGGCAAACCCTTTGCCGAGTGTTTTTGGGGTTTCGCCGAGTGCCCCTGGCACTCGGCAAATATCCTGTATCCGGTAGTGAATGCAGTCCATGCATGCATGCAAATGAGATGCATATATCTACTCTTCTAATAAACCTAGTTAAATCTTCTAAGTTTGACAAAATTTAACTTCTAATAGGTATCATTAGATTTATCATGCATATATCCTTGCATCCCACTCTTCTAATAAACCTGACATATATACATGCATCCCACTCTTCTAATAGGATGCAATTCTAGAAGTTTACTCAAATCTTCTAAGTTTGACACAATTTGTATAGAAAGATATTGATGATATCTAACATACTAATAGGTACCATTAGATTTATCATGGAATATATTTTTATATAATATATCTACTTGAAGCTATAAATGTTCGTACTATTTTCTATAAACCTAGTTAAGTTAAGATAATTTGACTTGAACCAGACTTCCATCCTTACGGGATGGTGCGGACATGCCCACGCATACATAACTATGACAAACAAAATATTAATCATATTGGATGGATAGCAAGTTACATGGGATGGCATATACCTACTCCACATAATCTCTCTATATAACCTACTTCATTTAATAATATTAATATATTCGCAATTACTAAAGTAATCGTACACATTATGCAAGCACACCAGTAAGGCACGGGCCTGTTCGCTGGTTGGTGCTGGTGCTGGTTTGGGCTGGCTGGTGCTGATTTTTTGTGAGAGGAAAATACTGTTGGCTGGTTGAATAAGCCTGGCTGAAACCAACAAGCGAACATGGTATAAAAGGATAACAGTTAAGTCTCTCTTTAAATTTCACATGAATTGTATAAGAAATTCGCAAAAACCAGTTTATTTTCATAAGAAAAAATATAGCAAACAAGAAAAATTCCAGCATTTGAAAGGGGGCTAACAGTTCTTGTAATTTACAGGATTGAAATCGAGCACATAGTCCTCCTAGGAGAAACCTAGCTACTGCCTGTATTCCACCTTGTTGTGCCTACAAGGCTAACTACTGCAGGGCTGTCGCGAGCGTCCTGATGCTCGGCTGGATCGTGGCGGCGCGGTAGCTCATCCCCAACCCGAGGCCGACGAACAACGTCGTCGAGTGGTCCTTGCAGGCGAGCTGCAGGGCGTCGTCGAACGCCTGCGCCCAGGTGACGGCGTCGTTCGCGCGCAGGTAGTCGTAGTTGCTCCTGTGCCTCGCCTGCTTCTCCTCGGCGCTCATGGTGGTGACCGCCGCGTGCATGGCGTTGGCCAAGCCCTCCAGGTCCCACGGGTCCACGCGGATCGCGCCGCGCAGCGTCGGCGAGCACCCGGCGAACTCCGACACCACGACGGCGCTGTGCTTCCGCGCGCCGGGGGCCTCCTCGCGGCACGCCGTGTAGAAGTAGGGGACCCGGTTCAGCCCGTCGCGCACGGCGCTGACGACGCAGCAGTCGGCGGCGGCGTAGTAGGCCACCTTCTCGGACATGGGCACGGGGCCGTCGATCATGACCACCGGCGCTGTATCGGCCCTCGCGAAGCGCGTGTTGATGCGCTGCAGTATCTGTTGCGTCTCGCCGCGGACGCCGTCGACGTCGCGCCCGCGGCTGCGCGCCGGGTTGTTTATCTGCACGAGCACCACCTGCTCGTGCACGTTGGAGTGCGTCTCCAGCATCTTCTCCATGGCGAGCAGCTTCAGCTTCACGCCCTTGAAGAGGTCGACGTCGTCCACGCCGACGATGAGCGTCCGCCCGCGGTACGCCTCCGCGATCTCCTTCGCTTTGGCGGCGGCCTCCGGCGTGGCCAGCGTAGCCCGGAGCCACCCCAAATCGAGGCCTACGGAGAGGGTCTTGACCACGACGGTCCGGCCGTGGTAGTTGATACCCGTCGTGTGCCCGGTCCGGGCGCCGCCGGAGACGCCGAGGTGGCGCGAGCAGCAGGTCACGAAGTGGCGCGCGTAGTCGGCTGTCTGGAAGCCGACAAGGTCAGCGTTGAGGAGGCCTCGGAGGAGATCGTCGCGGACGGGGACGTCGCTGAAGATCTCGGGGGAGGGGAACGAAGAGTGAAGGAAGAACCCGAGGCCGGCGCGCGGGCACTTGCGGCGGAGGAAGGTGGGCAGCACCCAGAGGTGGTAGTCGTGGACGATGACGAGGTCGCCGTCGTCCGGCGAGACCACCTCGGTGACGCGGTCCGCGAACTGCTTGTTCACCGCGAGGAAGGTTCGGTACATACCGGCATCGAAGCGCAGGTCGCCGTCGTGGGCCGGCGAGAGCGGCAGCAGGTAGTGGACGAGCGGCCACAGGTAGTGTTTGCAGAAGTCGTCGTAGAACTCGCTGTGGCGGGCGCCGTCCAGGTACACGGGGAGGCAGGAGAAATTCTCCATGAGGTAGTTGTCGAGCTCGTCGGAGGGGACGATCTTGGATTCGGCCGAGGCGGGCAGCGTGCCGATGAAGGTGAGGGGCGCCGGAAGGCCGCGCGACAGCTGGAACGCCACCGCGTCGGGGTCGATGGAGAAGGCGAAGCCGAATGGCGAGTCCGGGTCCTCCGACGCGCGGAGGGGGAGCCGGTGGGCCGCCACGATGCGGCGCGCCGTCGGGCCACCGGCTCCATTGACTTGCGGCGCCGTCGCCGGCGCCGGCTCTAGCTCTAGCTCCATGGAGGGGACCGAGGGGTTAGCCGTCCACGAGGGGATCGTGCTTCCTTGCATGCGAGCAGGGAGTGAGGTGGCAATGGGACCTTGCTTGGTCTCCTCTCGCGGTGGGGTTGGGTGTCAGTGAGCTGTGTGCTCTGTGTACTGTGGGGGAGGGAGTGGTGGGGTATATATACTAGTGGGAGGGCTGCAGCTGTCGCTGAATTTGCAGATTAGTACTTGGAATTTGGAACTATTCAACGGAAGGCTCTTCACCAAAGGTGGAACCGTGGAAGAAAAGATTTGGTACGGACACAAGAAATGGACGATTTGGAGGGGCTCTTTGGTGTAACGGTTTGGCGCGGCGGGTAACGCAGGGTTCACGGTTCGAAGCACTCAACGGTCATCTCGCCAGCAAACATGTCCAGCTCGTAGTACAGTGGCGTCACGCGCACGCGCGTGGCGTCACGCGCAATATATATCTGACGTGGCTTAACGTATTCCGAGTTAGTTGGACATAATTCGGTGTATGCGGAAACAACTCTTTTAGCTGGCAAAGAAGAGTGCCAGCTAGGTTGAGCATATTTAGCAGTGATTAAATGTATTGCTACGTTATCGACCAATGCGGGCGTGAGTGACATGGCTTTTTTTTTAGGATTGTGGCTTTTGTTGCGTTTTGCCGTTTCCAAAGGCATTGGCAATGGTCTCGCGTCTGTGTGTGTTTCTTTCGTCGAATACGGCTATAGATTCCTTATAAACAATGTATACTTAGAAGAATGTGGTTGAATTATATCGCATTGGTTGAATTTTATAGCATGTGTAGCATACAGTTTTACATGGGAATGACACAAATTATAGGGACTAGACTAAAACTTCGAATTTTATAGTAGTTAGGGTGAAAAATGTAAAAGTGATGGATGATATATGCTAGGAGCTCATTAAATACAAACGTTCCAAAACAATATATCCAAATGATACGATGTATTACTTAGCCAGTTTTGACTACATAATTAATGTAGGGCCACATAGGTTCCCTGCAGATTTGGTATCAATGGAAAAGGGCTAGTTCTGTGGCTGAAATAATAAGTATGGATATATCACTTTGTTTGCACTTGGAGTGGATATTTGGATCATCCATTTCTGCAGGCTTTTTGTGGCAGTTTTGGATTGTGACTATTTAGTAAGTGTGATAATATGGCATGTGCAACTTATCTTTTATTCTATTAACTATTAAGGGTTCAAGTGTGTGTGTGTGTGTGTGGCACACACACATTTTTATAAGTTATAAGCTATATCATTAATGACTAGAGAAAGAAGATTGAGGAGAGACTACGTCCTTGTAGATGGGCACCGCGCCACACCCTTTTCATGCAGATAGATGGAAATCTTATAGGAATTAAAAATAAGAAATTTGACAACTAGTTATCTCAGCAGTCACCAAAATAAGTCAACGAGGGAGGCCTAATTGTGAAGATATAAAGATATTAAAAAAATCTTAAAGATATAAAGATATTATAAGTAGATAGATAAAAGAAAATTATGAAGTCTCCCTCGTTGACTTATTATAAATAGATAAAAAAATCTTAAAGATATAAAGATATTATTAATAGATAGATATTTATAATATAAAGATATTATAAATATATATATCAATACATCCGCTTAAAAAAAGATGCAATTCAAGGTCTAATCGAAGTGAAACTATTTTAAGTGTGACTAAGGGGGTGTTTGGTTTGGGCTGCTAAACTTTAGTCCCTCATAAATGGTTTAGTCCTATTTAGTCACTCTAGAGTTGCTAGAGAAGATTACAGCCCTTTTAGTCCCATTTAGTCATAGCGTTTGGATAAAAAATGGCTAAATGGGACTAATATGACTAGATTTAGGAGCTCCTGGCTGAACCAAACACCTCCTAAATTTATCGAAAATAGTATCAACATACTATGTAAAATTGTTTCACGACAGATCTAACAATTCTTTTGGTATATGATAAATGTTAGTATTTTTACATAAATTTGGCTAATTTAGGATTATTTGATCTAGTACTATCTAGAATTTGTATGTTTTTTGGACGGAGGGATATATAGGTAACTCACATGTTGATTCTCATCGTTTCTCACATCTTCTTCCTCCATACCATAGATGCTTCATCGGCGGGGCCAAATTCTTTCCGGAGATTGTTTGATGACAGATCACCATTTAGCGACCAATTATAGCAATGATGAGTCAGACCAAGTTTCCCTAAAACTAGTTTTCTAATGCACAAAAGCATGCAATTGATTCGCTCTCCATGATAGCTCATATACTACATGTACTACTATAGATAATTCATCATCGCTAGCTCAGAGACCACCGTCACCGCTGATTTCACGAGTCAACGGTGATAGTAGGGAATGGTATGAATCTTCACCACTATCGGTTTGAAAATAGGTGGTGATTTTTTATAAGAAAAAAGCACAACCGCACCTGCTGCCACCCATACGCGCCATGTCGCCGTAGTCCACGCGCATCCCAACCATGTTGCTCGCGAGCTCGCGCATGTGCCGACCCACGTCATTCGCCACCAAACTCGCCCCTTGTCATCATCGGATCCAGGCTGATCTAGGCCGTCGGCGTCGCCGTCGCATAGATCCAAGCTGGGGCGCCACACCCTCACGTGACGCAATCGTGCCTAACGCCATGCCTCGTCCTAGGTGGCCCTAGATCTGCCTTACCTGGCTATGGAAGAGGAAGGAGCGGTGGTGGGAGAGGAAGGTGCGCAGGCAGAGGAGGCGGCTCTTGTAAGGGAAGAGGGGGGACGCAAATGGGAGAGAGGGCCGGCGTGTGTGCGTGAAAGAGAGACGACAGCTAGCATTTAAGCGTATATATACTTGCGGCTGGTTTTCAGTACCGCTTGGTATCCTCGGTCTGCGCTGGCGAATACTTTGATGCCGTTGTTAGTGGCCCTCTCTTGTAGATGCTTTGTTGTCTAGAGCGCGATGGCCCCCACCTTGGCGGATGGTTTGTCGTCATGGGCGCCTCGGTCTACGCTGGCGGATACTTTGCCGCCATTACTACTGGATGCTCGTCTGTCTTCTCTGGGTGGATGCTTTACCACCACTGCACTGTCCCTTCTGCAGGCAACCATTGTGTTGATGTCTCTTAGTCTCACAGTGGTGTTGAGGGCTGTCATTGTTTCTTTTTTCTACTTGTTGTTTTGCTTTGTTTCAGATCACTCACCACTGTCTTGGTGGTCTGTAATTTGTGATATGAGGGTTCTCCCATAGTTGCTTGTGTAATTCTACACGTGCTAAGCCACGCTCGTGAGAAAAGTACCGCTTTGAACCGATGGTGAAAACAAATCTAGTTTTCACCGGTGGTTCAATACACAAACATGTAGTGATAATATATCATCGCTGGTAAATAGAAACGGACGGTGAAAATAGCGTTGACAATAACCATTTTTGCTGTAATGATGGCCAGTAAGATAGCTTAGTCTACGGTGCACGAGGGGACGCAATGGCTATGGTTACCTTTTTATTACAGAGGCCAAAATTCCATTTTAAGTAAATCTTATTCCATCTGAAAAAGATGCACGGACTGGCACTCGTCGACCAAGCATGAACGACACTGAGTGGAGGGTCACCGGCCAGGACTTGAGGAGCCAGCGGTGTCCGTGGTGAGCGAGGTTGGCGATCGCCGGTCGGTCGAGCAACGCGATACTAGCTCCTCTCATCTCTGCCATGGCGCCGTGTCATTGTCAGTTGCTTGCGAGAGCTAGACAGTGGCACAGGGGAAATCATCGTCTAGCTAGTACTAGTAGGCCATATATCCGGTTAAGGTGAAGCAACCCTCTAGCTCATAGAGACTGGACAAACATAGAGAAGAGTGGCGAGGTCAGTCAGGGCTGGGCTCATCAGTATGGGCCGGCCATGGCGGGGTGGGTCTCGTGGGCTTGGAGCCACAGCGTAGGCCCAAAAGACGATTTTTTTTTTGTTGGACTAAAGAGCAGTTCTCACTCGTTGATTGATATATCTTGTTTCACATTGCAAAAAGTCTATTTTATTACCTCCTTAAACTATATTATAATAGTGCTCTTTTTTTCTCCTTGAACTTCAAAACTCAACATCTTACCCGGTAACTCCTAAAACCATTCAACTTACCTACTACTTGCCCTGTTTTGAAGTGTGTTTGAAGACGGTTTTGTCTTTTTCTAGTTAAAAAAATCTAGTAAATACTTGATAAGCCTATTAAAATACACAAAATGTATCTAAGCATCTTAAAATTCCAAAAATAATATTAAATATCAATTAGAATACGATGAATCCAAATAAAATATTTATAGCTTGTGAAAATACATCATTAGAAGCTTCCAAAATTTAGAATTTAGCTCTAGCTAGGAAAATTGGGGGGGGGGGCAAGTCCCCAAAACATTCCAATTGATGTGTAAACTTGGTTTAAATAAATTATACAACAAAAAGTATAAGACACAACCAACGTGAATGCATTCAGCATTAAGGCATGTTGCATTCATGCTAGTTGCATGCATCTCATATTTTGTAGTGTAAAGTTTTTGAAACAAGTTTATACAATGACTAAAATGTTTGGAAAGTTTCTATAATTTACATATATTTCCATTTTCCAAGAGCAATTTTTTTAATCTTTTAGATATATTTTCATGAGCTCTAAATATTTTACTTAAATTCTTCATAAAATGCCAATCTATCTCTATGACTTATTTATAATTTTTAGAAGGTTAGAGACATTTTCTGTAGTTTATAAACATTATCAAGTATTACCAGATTTTTTAACTAAAAAGACAAAAAAAACATCAAGACCACTTCAAACTAGTGTAGGGAAATAATTTAGATAGTTTTGTGAGTTTAGGGGCTAAAGATGTCCAGTTTTAGAGTTTGAGAAGAAATATTAGACTAAGGCAATATTTTAAGGAGATAAAATGGACATTTTCATTTTAGATTTCCTCATCTCAATCGATTGAGAGATCCTTCAGGTCACATAACATCTCAATCGCGACCGCCACCTGATTGTAGCATGCTGGGACAACACGGAGTTATTTCTTGACCACCCTCGCGTCGTCAACACTCGTCTCCCTGAGTGCATGAAGGTTGGTGGCAAGGTCGCTGATGCGAATCACAAAGTCATCTACTTCCTCGCCATCATGGAACGTGATCGACTCGAACTCCTTCAGTAGCCTCTGGGCATTTGCCTCCTTGACGCAATCTATGCCCAGATGCATCGTCTTCACTGCATCCCACGACTCCTTGGCGCTCTTCTTGCCCACCGGGGTTGAATGCATCTCCTTTGGCACTCCTTTGATAAGTGCCGCCAATGCAAGACGATCTTGCCATCGTTCAACCTTGGTCGAATCGATCGCATCCCAAAGCCACATGCCCCTCGAGCTGTAGAAGCATTATTCGAACATGTAACGCGGGGTTCACGATTTGAAGTGCTCAACGGTCATCTCACCAGCGAACATGTCCAGCTGGCAGTATAGCCGTGAGCATGCGCACGCGGCAGAACATTCATTATCCGATGTGGTTTAACGTACTCCAAGTTAGTTGGGTGTAATTTGGGGTATGCGAAAATAGTTCTATGTCACATCTGGCCCAATTTGAATTTGGCCCATAGTGGCCCATGTGCATGTTAATGAGATATTGTGGAGAGTTTAGTCCCACCTTGGTTGTTAAAGGTGAGATAGACCAACATATAAGGCTTATAGAGTCCATCTCACCATCCCTAGGTTAATCCTTTTATTATGTGAAGCGAGGACGAAAGTGTAAGTGGAACGGTAGTAGGTGTGGTTCACTTAGTGTGCAAAGTGAATCTGAGATGTTTGGACTCCGGGCGTTACAAATGGTATCAGAGCCGAGACCTTCGCGGCCACGGGCGTGTGTGGGTCAGGGGCGCGGACATGGGGTTCATTGCGCGTGTTGGCCCTACGGGGTGCACGGCATGGCAGATGTGCCGACACTGGACGCACGGTCACGTGTGCTAAGAGGGAACGTTCCTGATCATCGTTTGCCCGGTTATGGGTGTGTTGGGGCGACGAGGACGTCGGTTCCTTTGAGGGGAGGTGTATGTCACATCTGGCCCAGTTTAAATTTGGCCCATAGTGGCCCATGTGCATGTTAATGAGATATTACGAAGAGTTTAGTCCCACCTTAGTTGTTAAAGGTGGGATAGACCAACATATAAGGCTTTTAGAGTCCATCTCACCATCCTTAGATTAATCCTTTTACTCGAAGCGCACGGTTGTGGGTGTGTTGGTCCGATGAGGATGTCGGTTCCTTTGGGGGTGTATGTCATATCTGGCCCAGTTTGAATTTGGTCCATAATGGCCCATGTGCATGTTATAAGATATTGTGGATAGTTTAGTCCCACCTTGGTTATTAAAGGTGGGATAAACCAATATATAAGGCTTCTAGAGTTCATCTCACCATCCCCAGGTTAATCCTTTTACGCGAAGTGAGGACGAAAGCGTAAGTGGGACGGTGGTAGGTGTGGTTCACTCAGTGTGCAGAGTGGATCTAAGCTGGACTCGGGGCATTACATTTTAGCTGGCGAAGAAGAGTGCCAACTGCGTCGAGCATATTTTGTAGCGACTAAATGTATTTGCCGTTACATTATCGATCAATGCGGTCGTGAATGACATGGCTTTTTTGTACGATCGTGGCGTTATGTTGTATTTTGGAATTTGTGAAGGCAGTGGTAGTTGTCTCACATTTGTCTGTGTTTATTTCATCAAATAAGGCTGCACATTTCTTATAAACAATGTACACTTAGAAGAAAGTGGCTGAATCATATGCAATGCATAGGTTGAATTTTACAATATGTGTAGCATACACTTTTACATGGGAATGACACAAATCATAGGGACTAAACTAAAACTTTGAATTTTATAGTAGTTTGGGTGAAAAATGTAAAAGTGACGGATATATTCTAGGAGCTCATTAAATACGAACGTTCCAAAACAATATATCTAAAAGATACGGTGTATTACATGGCTAATTTTGACTACATAATTAATGTAGGGGCACCTAGGTTCTCATATTTCTTCTGCAGATTTAGTATCAATGGGAAAAGGGCTAGTTCTGTAGCTGAAATAATAAGTATGGATATATTGTTATGAAATATTAATGTGGATGTCCATAACCCCTATACCATCAAAGCTATAACCTTCTACTTCATCAATGGTGTAACTCTCCTAGCATCAATTCTTGTAACTCCATCTCACATGTATGGCTATATATAGGAGGGCTTATGTATTGGAAATAAGATAAGAGAAAAGAGAACAGCTCATTTCCTTCCTGTCTAAATTTGTTCTCCACATTCTTACATACACATTCTTGATAGTCAAACTAGCTATTATATAACATATATCACTTTGTTTGCACTTGGAGTGGATATTTGGATCATCCATCTCTGCAGGCTCTTTGAGAGAGTAGAAAAGAGAAAAGCAAAATAATAATAAAAAAATATGAGATATACATACCACAGGCTTTGCAGATTTTATTTCTATCTATTTAATTTCCTGAACACAGGGTTCACAATTTTTCTTTTAATATATTTATTTTCTTTATATCTTTAATATTTGTTTTCTTGGTATATACAATTAGGAATCAATGGCGTGGCCAGATAAGCCGTGGCTTGACCTTCGAAAAGATGGCCCTCCCTAGCTCGTTTACTTATTTTGGTGACCGCTGATGACCTGATGTCCAAAACGACAAATGCAAAGAGATAACCATTTGACAAATATTTTTCTTTTTTTTATTTCTAAGATATGACTTCCATCTATCTGCATTAATTTTTTATTCAGATAGATGAAAGTCTTATCTTAGTAATAAAAAATGGTAGTATTTGTCAACTAGCTATCTCTTTGCACTTGTGGTTTTGGACACCAGCAATCAGCCAGTCAGCAAGGGAAGCCATTTTTCGATGGTGAAGGCACGGCTTATCCAGCCATGATATCGATTCCTAATTGTATATCAAGAACAAATCTTAAAGATATAAAGATATTATAAATAGATAGTCTATCTATCTATAAAGATATTAAGAAAACAAATCTTAAAGAAATTTTTTATATCTTTACAATGTCTCTTTATAGTATCTTTATAATATATTAAAGATATTATAAAGATATAAATTATAATTTATAAATAGATAGTCTAACTATTTATAATATCTTTGTAATATCTTTATATATGCAAATTTTCTTTTTATCTATATATTTATAATATCTTTATATCTTTAAGATTTGTTTTCTTAATATCTTTATATCTAAGATAGATAAAAAGAAAAATTGTGAAGCCTGCGTGCAAGATATTAAGAAGATAAAAATAAAATCTGCAAAGCCTGCATGCCATCTTATCTATGGTATATATCTCTTTTTTCTCTTTTCTGCAATATACTATATTACTACATCCACTTAAAAAAGATGCAATTCTAGGTCTAATCAAAGTCAAACTATTTAAATTTGAAGAAGTTATAGAAAATAGTATCAACATACTATGTAAACTTGTTTCACGATAAATCTAACAATATTTTTTGTATATGATAAATGTTAGTATTTTTTATATAAATTTGGCTAGTTTGAGATCGTTTGATAGTACTGTGTGTAGAATTGTGTTTTTTTGGAAGGAGGCATATATAGGTAACTCACATGTTGATTCTCATCTTTCCCCACACCTTCCTCCGTATCATAGACGCTTCACCGGAGAGGCAAAATTCTTTCCTGAAGATGGTGTGACGCCAGACCCCCATTTAGCTACCAATTATAACAATGATGAGTCAGACCAAGTTCCCTTAAAACTGGTTTTTTAATGCACACATGCATGCAATCGATTTGCTCTTCTTGATAGCTCATATGCTACATGTACTACTATAGATAGTTCAACATCGCTGGCTCAGAAACCACCGTCACCGCTGATTTCACGAGTCGACGGTGATAGTAGGCAATGATACGGATCTTCACCACAACCGGTTTGAAAACATGTGGTGAATTTTTTTTATAAAAGAAAAGGCACAACCGCACCTGCTGCCACCCATATGCGTCTTGTTGCCGTCGTCCACGCACATCCCAACCATGTCACTCACTGAGCTCGCGCCCGTGCCAACCCACATCATTCGCCACCAAGCTCGCCACTTGTCATCATCAGATCTAGGCGGATCTAACTAGGCTGTTGAAAGTCCTAGTTTGGTTTTGGATAATTGATGAAACCTAGCACTAACCTTTGGCATGAGATATAATATGAGCTAGGTTGGTGCAATCCAAGTTGAGGAGCATGGTGGCACTCAAATGGTGATGTTGATCACATGAAATGATGAAGATGGCCACATATGATGATGATCAAGTGCTCAACTTGGAAACCTAGTGTTTGATCTAAAACATGAGCTATAAGTGTTTAACTCAATATGGTGCATGATAACCCTTATTTGGAGGTGTGAAGAAGCTTGCCCTTGGATCAAACTGAGTTAAATATCTTTTGCAAGTGATCTAGATTGAACCAAATTGGAAAAATGATCCTCACTTCACATGGTTTCACCCCAACCTATCTAAAATTTGAGCTCACCTTTTGTGCTAATTGTTGACAAAGGGGAAGAGAATTCACAAAGATAGTAAGAGATAGGGGGAGCAAACAAATGAAATGACATTGTAAGGGAATCAATTAAAATTTGAAGCACACAAGTAGGGGGAGCAAGCTTATAAACTTGTATATTGCATTTGAATGTGTATTTACATATGTTTACTTGCATTGCATAGGTTTTTAAATTCTATTTCCATGCTTGTGTGGTGTATGCTAGATTGTAGAAAATGATTGATGAAATGAAAACTAGCATGCATAGGAAGAGTAACTAGACTTGTACTTATCATTTAAAACTAGATCCTTTCATATAATGTTGATCTCACAGGGTTTTCTAGTTTTTATGAATATCTAGTTACTAATAGTTCTAAGGATGGTGTTCAAATGGCAACTCCGATTGGTATCACGCATTAAAGGTTCATTCTTTACACCTTAGCATCATTTGGTAGTCATTACTCTACCACACTTTCTATCCATACATATGTGCAAGCTTTCAAATCCAAACTCTTAGCACATATGTAGGGGGAGTTAATACTACTAATTTGGGTTGATGAAACTTATCCATAATCTTTACACATGGTAATATGCTTGGGCAAGCAACATGAATCCAAAAAGATATAATTGAATATCTTTATAAAAGGTTGTCATCAATTACCAAAAAGGGGGAGATTGAAAGCCCTAGTTTGGTTTTAGATAATTGATAAAACTCAGCACTAACCTTTGTCATGAGATGTAATATGAGCTAGGTTAGTGCAATCCAAGTTGAGGAGCATGGTGGCACTCAAATGGTGATGTTGATCACATGAAATGATGAAGATGGTCACATGTGATGATGATCAAGTGCTCAACTTGGAAAAAAAAGAAAGAGAAAAACAAAACTCTATGGAGCTCAAGGCAAAGGTATAAATATGAATTTTGTTTTAGTGATCAAGACACTATAGAGAGTGTGATCACATTTAGGATAGATGGCCATACTATTAAGAGGGGTTCTTAACTAGACAATTCGGTCATCTAGTGCCACTAGGTGTTGGACTTCATGCATTGCATTTAGGCCTAGTGCACTTCGGAGAGCAAGCGAAAATATTTATGAAAAATGATTCGAGAAATGCTAACTTGACTCTAATATGTTTTGAGAAAACACTTTGAGAGTTAGCATTGCTTACGGGGAGCAACTCGAGTTGATGTGGATCAAATCGCACAAAAGTTTGTAACTCGGAGAGCTAGTGGTGGTGCCCTTGTCCGGTGGCACCGCCACCCCTTGTCTGGTGGCACCACCACCCCTAGGGTGGTGCCCACCTGGGCTCGGCGGAGAAGGGCCGAGAGTGGCTGGTTCGGGGTGGTCATTGGACATGTCGGTGTACACCGCCTCGGGGGCGGCGGTGCACCGCCTGGTCACCACCACTAGGTGTCCGGTGCCACCACCGTTTTCCTCCAGAGACGGGCGCAAGCAAGGGAGGTCACCGCCATGGTGATGGTGGTGCACCGCCCTATTTTTCTAGAGTGGGCTGGTTTTGGGGACTTGGCTGGGATGGTCACCACCACCCCTAGGGTGGTGCCACTGCTATGCCATGTCTAGTGACCAACGACTAGTTTTCTAGCCATTGGGAAGTGCCGTTGGGGCACCGCCACCCTAGGGGCGGTGTGACCACCGTCGTGTCCGGTGCCCCGCACAGATAGCTCCAAAGGGTATAATGGCTCTATTGGCTCATGTGGCTATAAAAAGAGGATGTGGTCAGCCTTGGCCACTCTCTTAGCACCTCATACACTTATGCACACCCTTTGGAAGCTAAGCAACATACTCCACTCACTTTTTCACTTGATTTTATCATCTTGAGTGAGTTTGGAGAGCCTCTAGTGCATTGCATTGAGTTGCATCATCTTGTGGCACTAGTTGGGTGATTTTGGTTGGTTGTGAGCTAGTTACTCTTGGTGTTTGCCAACACCTAGATGGCCCGGTGATTGGAGGATCATTGTGCAGAGTTTGTGATTGTCTCTGGCCTCGATCGGTCGCTTGTGAGGTGTCTTGTGCCTTCCCCGATGGAGCACCAAAGTAAACTCTAGTACATTACTCGTGTCATTATGCTACCTTACTTGTGGGTAGGTTCTTGTGGTGTCCAATTGTGTGGATGAGGTTCGTGCAACACCTCTTAGCCGTCGAACCACCAAGTGTTGGTCGACACAACGGGGACTAGCGTGCCGGCAAGCACGTAAGCCCCGAGAGAAAAATCTTGTGTCTCTTGTGTGATTAGATTTCTCCTGGTGATTGGTTGTCTCCACATTGTGATTGGTTCATTCCTCGATGTGGTGATATAATCACCCTACTCACCCCTTTGCATTCCTTGCAAACTAGTTGTCAAGCTCTTTAGTGTAGTTAGTCTTTGAGAGATTGTTAGTTGGGTTAGTGTGGCTCTTTAGTTAGCCTTTGAGAGCACACTAGCTTAGTGAGTAGAGACCTAGCTTGTTGCATGTGCTAGTGATCATAGAAACTATAATTGTTGGAATAATTGGCTTGCAACCCTTGTAGAGCTAGAGTAAAATTGTATTTCGCCATTTAGTGTACAAACCTCTTTCTCCAGTGTTTTTGTAGAAATTTTTATAGGATATTCACCCCCTCTAGCCATTTAGGACCTTTTAGTTGTCGGCACCACCATCGCATAGATCCAGGCTAGGGTGCCACACCCACACCTAACGTCATGCCTCGCCCTAGGATGCCATAGATCTGCCTTACCCGGCTATGGAAGAGGAAGGGGCAGTGGTGGGAGAGGAAGCTGCGCAGGCTGAGGAGGCAACGCTGGTAAGGGGATAGGGGGATGCAAATGGGATAGAGAGAGCCGGCTTGTGTGCGTGAGGAGAGACGGGTGCATTTAAATGTATATATATTTGTGGCTGATTTTTGTACCGCTTTGTATCCTCGATCTACGCTGGCGTATACTTTGTCATTGTTGTTAGTGGCCCCCTCTTTGGTAGATGCATTGCTGCAGAATGCGCACGGCCCCCCTCCTTGGCGGATGCTTTGTCGCCACAGTCACCTCGGTCTATGTTCAGGGATACTTTGTTGCCGTTACTACTAGATGCTCGTTTGTCTTCTCTAGGTCGATGCATTGCCACCACGGCACTATCCCTTCTGTAGGCAACCACTGTGTCGATGTCTCTTAGTCTCACGGGTTCAGTTTGGTAGAGATTTGGTGTTGAGGGTTGTCGTTGTTGCTTTGCTTTGTTCCACGTCACTTACCACTGGCTTGGTGGTCACTATGAGGGTTCTCTCGTTGCTGCGTCGTGTAATTCTACACGTGCTAATAAGCCCCACTTGTGAAAAAAGTACCACTTTGTATATTGAACCGATGGTGTGAAAACCAATCCCCAATGGTGAAAACCAATCCAGTTTTCATTGATGGTTCAATACACAAACATGTGGTGATAATATATCACCGCTGGTAAATAGAACCGGTGGGGAAAATAGTGTTATCAAAACCCATTTTTACTGTAGTGATGGCTAGTTAGATAGCTTAGTCTACCACGCACAAGCGGACAGAATGGCTATGTGTTGTAGAGAAGAACATGACCTTAGTCGTAGATCTAGCGGGTACATCTTACTATAAACATGATGAACACACCCTAAAACTTTAAACTACTAGATCAAGAGGGAGAGGAAGGGATGGAAAGGGCTAACCATCTATGCCCTTGGAGGAGGATCTACTCGTGTCCGCCATGGAGTCGGTGAAGTCTGTGCACGGGCAACGACGTTTAGGGAAGAGGGCGATGAAGTCGTCGATGTCGGTGGAGCGGGGCGGCGCGGCTGGTGGCTTCCCGTCACTAGCTGCGCCCCTCTCTGATCGGGATTAGGGTTTAGGTTTTGGTAGGGAGCTCGGCTCAGGCAAACCTTGTACTCAGAGCCACCAACCCCCATCTCTATATATAGCGCAGTGTGACAGGGGCCCTCCAGCCATAGTGGGCTGGGCGCCCTCGATCAGGGCAGGGATCAAAGGCCCAACTGGGCCATTAGGCCTAGTTTGGGATTAGAGATCAATCTAACAATCTCCCCCTTGATCTCCTACCATCTTTCAATTTCATATCATTTACTTTTGTTCATTCCATTACAGATTAGCGCATAGAGTATGTTTTATCGTCACGGTCAATTGCTGATAGATTTATCAACTACAACACACCACTCTGTTATGGAATAGATACTTAACTTTGGGCCTTCTTTTGTCTAGGAATTATAGGCTTTCCCTTAAATCCATGCCGGCTATATGTTCTCTGAACACGTGGGTGGTAAGCCTTTTGTAAGCGGATCCACGAGCATCTTTTTGGTACTTATATGCTCAAGACTTATGACATGATCCCGGACTTTATCTTTCACAACATAATACTTTATGTCAATGTGTTTGGTAGCACCACTTGATTTATTGTTGTGAGCATACTGTACTGCCGGATTATTATCGCAGTATAACTTAAGTGGTCTATAGATGTCGTCAACCACCTTTAAACCAGGTATGAACTTCTTTAGCCAGTTTACCTGCCCCGTTGCCTCATAACATGCTACAAACTTGGCATACATTGTGGACGTTGTAGTGATGGTTTGCTTTGAGATTTTCCATAAAATAGCTCCCCTGCGAGAGTGAATACATATCCAGACGTGGATTTTCTATCATCTCCCGCATAATTAGAATCTGAATATCCCACTATATGGAGTGAATCTGATCTTCTATACATCATCATGAGGCTTTTCGTTCTTTGCAAATAACACAAGACTTTTTTTACATATTTTCCTTTTATGCATTCTCTGCATTGTTCTAAATCTAAGAACTCTAAGGAGGAAGAATATCATTCTTAAATAGTATTTCTATTCTCCCCCTCGAAATATGGCCTAAATGACAGTGCCATAATTTCGACGACGCATCATGAGCTCTCTTTCATTTTTTGTTTATATCCGTAGACAAGGATACATTCTCATTGTCGCACGCAACGTTCCCATCAACGCATACAACATTTACATCATCACGTAGTGATAACAAATAAAGCTCATTTTGTAAGATAGCAAGACCAACACATGCATTCTTAAATGTTATCTTACATTTGCCATTTCCAAAATGGCAATCATATCCATCATTGTCCAAGCATGAAATACTAATCAAGTTTCTCTGTAAAGAGGGAACATAAAGTACATCTCTAAGTAAAAGTGTGAAGCCATCAGCAAGCTCTAGAGAAAGATCAGCAACGGCTTCAACATCTGCTCGGACTCTATTTGCAACTTTAACGTGTCTTTCTCTTCTTTGTGTAGTCCTCGTCGAACGGAATCCCTATAAAGAATTAGCAACATGAATAGTTACACCTGAGTCAATCCACCAAGTAGATTTCAAATATTGTACATACAGGGATTCATTTATGAACATAATAATGTTCTCACCTTTCTTTGCCATGATCATCTTTAAGTAATCGGGATAATCTTTCTTATAATGTCCCGTCTTCTTGCAATAGAGACACTGGACTTTCTATACTGTGAACTTATTCTGCAAAGTCTGATGCAGCATGGGACCCTTTCCCTTTGACTTTGAGGAGGAGTTAGCATTATTATTCTTTTTCTTGTTATCTTTCACATAATTGATAGTGCCACCATTGGCAACTTTCATTCTCTCCTCCTCTTGCACACACATAGCCATGAGCCTCTCTAAGTTCCACTTCTCGGGCTGTATATTGTAGTTGACAACAAAAGTGTCAAATTCCTTTGGCAAGGAAGCAAAAAATCATATGGATAAGGAACTCTTCCTTGACAGTCAGATCCATTGGTTTTAGCTTGGATGTCAAATTGCTCATCCTTAGTATGTGCTCTCTTATGCCACTATTTCTAGAGTACCTCTCTATCACTAGCTGTTTTATCAGCTAGGTAGCATATGTCTTTAAAGAGCCAGTGAACTGACTCTTTATTCTATCGAGGTACTCGGTGACCGTGTCACACTCTGAAATTGAGCCCATAATTGTAGGCTTAATCGTGTTCTTTATCACAGCTAAACATTTTTTGTTGGCAGTGACCCACTTCCTATGCTCAAGGTCATAGGACATCTTTTGGGATACAAAATCCCTCTCTCTAGTTGTCCAAGCGGCATCAGCCTCGTTTGTCTCCCTCGCCGGTGCCACAGGCTCAGTGGGACACAGTGAGGTGACTACCCAGTCCACCTCAGCCAAGATGAAGGCCAGGTCAATCTTTTTCTTCCACTCCGTGTAGTTGTCACCTTTGAGAGTGGGATCTCTTTGATACAACCCATCAAGTTGTATCCGCCTAAAAACACAATTCATATAGAGTGAGAACATGAATAATAACAACAATTGCATGCCTTGATTCCAACGTTGGTCAAAATTAAAACATACAACTATTTATACATCAAATCTACATCATCGTTGGGCAGAAATAAAAATAGTGCATAAAATCATTAATGTAATAGAACCGACCAAATCATAAGAACGTAAGTACAAAAACAATCACCGAGGCGATCAAATTCCTGTACTTAAGCTCCCATAATCCTGGTAGTCCGGAAATCACAAAGGATTTCAACCAACTCTCGACATACAAACCAAGATCGTAGTGATTCAACACAACACATCAACCGTTACAACATTTCATAAGTAGCATTCGGATTACATCCATCAGAGTTCAAATAGCATATTACAAACCAAGTTTGAGTGTGCGGAAGCAACATAGTTTAGTACAAAACATCATAGTTTTCAATTACATTGCCAAGTCTGAGTCATGTCCCACAAAAGCATTATCAGGTACGAGAACTAGTAGAGACCACGCCCAACGGTCTAGTCTTCATCCCTAGCTGGGAGAAGGCAGTACTTGCAGCAACCAAAGTAGAACTGGTCATCTGCAACAGGTGGGAGATAAACCCTGAGTACGAGAAGGTACTCAGCTAGACTTATCCGTCAAACCAGAAATAAAAGACACCAAGGGTCATGCAAGGCTTATGAGGTGGGCTAGCTTGACACAGTTGCATAAAAGAGCTTATGATTATAGTAACCAATTTAAACTTAGCATCAAGCTTATCATCATTTACCTGTCCACTAGATTAGCACTTGTACTAGAGCACTCACTTATTAGGAGCAAACAATATTAACCATAGCAGGTATAATAAGGCTGTCATCATCATATCATCAATTCTGAACCATTATGTTATTTAGTGTATCTACTTTGGAGATAAGCCCGTCAAGTTCTTACTAACCGGGAGAGATGGCGACTCGAATCGAATTACAACTCAGCTGAGGGGGTATTCCTAACTCTCACCCTAGCATACTTAGCAAGGGTAGCCGTGGGTTACCTTTGGTACAACTCAGGAACCAAATTCGCGGGTTCGATCAGCGCCAGCGCTCTCAGGGATTACCCTTCTGTCAGGATGATCAGGACTTTTAAATCACCTACCCTTGGACTCACGCCTACGGCTCCCTTCTGAGGCGTACTTTATACTTATCGACTCCCGACCTGAGTTGAGCTACTCGGCTTCGCGGTCGGTCTCCAGACCCGGCCAACTAAGAGAGAGGCATGCGTTCAACATGAACAGGAAAGGCTCCAAGATTCAGTCCTTAATCGACACAGACGGAGTCACTGCAAACCGGCAAGCCTCCGCTCAGTCTCCATTTCAATTTAAGACTGGTTCTTTTCCACGATAGCAAATATAGCCAACCGTGCCATATGTATCTTCCTATATCTCGTAGGTGATAGGAAATCACCTGACTTTTACCGTGTTTAAGCAGGGCTAAGCACTATACGAGCCTGAGCTACATAGGATTCAGGGTAACAATATCTGGACAAGGAATGGGGTAACCAATGCAGCAAGTGTTTGCATCCAACACCTAAACTTAATGCAATAATATATATATGTAACAATAATACTGTAACTGCATTTCGGAAATTAGGAGGCTTAATATGCTCTGGGCTTTGCCTTTCACAAAGTTGCAAGGACGGTGATCCGGGCACTCAACGGCGACCTCGTTTGGCACTTCTCCTGAAGGCTGCTCCTTCTGAATCTCCGGTGTCGGCTGCTGCTGCTCGCTCGGTTCCTCGAATTCCAGCAGGGTCACTCCTTCCGGTACACCTATTGCATGCCGATGCACAAGATAAATATCATGGATGCATAAGGAATGACATGATGCTCAATGATGAATGAATCACAGTAAGTGTTTACCGAAAACACCACTGGACACTCGTTTACCGAGTAAGACTAGCCCTATTCAAATCACTTTAAAACAGGTATCTACTTTAACTTGAAGAACAAGATCACTTACCTAACTTGCATAACCTAAGATAAAGATGCTCATCTTCAGTTAAAGGCCTAACACCTAGGAACATTACCACAACTTAGAAATAGTAAAGGTATACATAATTTAACATTTAAAGTTTCATATGTATACAAGTAGTCCCTTAATTCAATCACAACCAGAGCTCTACAAATCCAAATGACTTGCATGAGGATATTCTGGAAAGCTTATAAAATTCTCTACAAATCATTTGTAAACATTAAGGCATGATTTTTACGTTAATCAAATCGAATTCCAGTATACCTAGAATCTGTTCCAGAAATAACAGGGTTACTAGCTTAATTATTTAATGATGATGCAAAAGCATAATTTGACCAAGCCAAGTTTACCAACTTGTTGCACATACCAGAGGAACACTAGAAAGTATAATGCTAACTTCTAAATAAATTATTTAATGTCCTTTTCAAATTTATTTAGTTAATTAGGTGATTAAAGCAATATATAGTAAAACTGTTCATAAAAATCTACAAAAATTACAGTAGCTATCTCATGCTTCACATAGACTACCATAAAAAATTCAAAGCCATTGAGCAAGCAGGACTTGCTGTATCCAAAATAACAGGTGGCATGCCTATTTTTAGCATAATTAGGAAACCCTAATGAAAAGTGTCAAGCAACAGATTTCACATTTTTCCTAGCATCATTCTAGCATAAGAACCTTACTCACCAAATTTTACCTATACTGGATCTATAGAAAAATTATGAAAATTCACACAAGATCCATCTATTGATAAAAAGAAATTCTATAACTCAAAAACTATACATGCACTAGCTCTGAAATTTTAACCAGAGATTCTACTAAGCAATAATAGATTACCCACAAAATTTCATCATTTTTGGACCACAGAAACTCAAGATAAAATTCAAACAAGTTTGCATGTATCCAAACACACATTTTAAAGTCCTATTTAATTTATCCAGAATTTCTAAAACATGTGCTCATATAATATTTTTATTAAATACTAGACATGACCAGGAACTTAACAAAATTGGAACCATCACATTTGGATCTACCAAACTTGAGTTATACATTTTTGAATCTATACCCAAAACTGTGAAAAACAATTAAACAAAACAAAATGGAAAAACCTACACAGCTACTGGGCCAGCCCAAGGAAACGGCGGCCCGCGAGCAACGCTGGCGCGGCCCACGCTGGGCTCCCGCCTCAGCCACGGCGACTGACGAGAGGGGCCCGCACGTCAGCGAGACAGACAGGGGAGCGGAGGAAGACGACGGCACAACTCGCCGCCGGTGGCTTCTCTGGCGAAGGCAACGGTGCCTACGTGTTCGCCTCACCCTAGCGGACCTAGGGGAACCCTTTATTGCAGCTACTGACGCCGCTAGAGTGGGTGGCGATGGCCACGGCGGCGCTTGGCCATGGCACGGCCGGCTCCGACGATGCTACGGCGTCGCAGCCCGATAAGGCGACCCTACGAGCTTCGGCAGCAATCCTAGAACCTAGTGCGAGACAGAGGAGGGATGGCAAGGACGCGAGGACCGCTGGCCACGTGGAGCGCCAACTCCGGCGAGGGCAGCCATGGCGGCGGTGGAAGGAAACCGAAGATTCGCCCTTACCGAGGCTCGATTGACCCACGGTGAGGTGGAGAGGGTAGAGAAGACTACGGCGAGGCTATAGGCGGACTGGGCAACCCGTTTTCACGGTGGTGAACATGCACGACGACGGCGACGCATGGTCGGCAATGGCGGACTGCTTGAGCTCGCTTGCAGCGCGTGGTGGAGGCGAAGAAATGCGAACTAGAGCGGGTGAGTGCGTCGGGCAGGCGCGCGGGGTGCTCAAGACGCGGATGGCCGTGCCAGGGCATCCATGGCGCGTGGCCTGCGTGCTCAGGCGAGCGACGACGGGTGGCGCCACGCGGCATTGTCTTTCTGAACCGGTCGGCCACGTTCACTGAACGTTTTCTGAAAACGCGATTCAAAGATCATCGACGGTGACTGACAGAGCAAGTTTGACGGTGATTTGCTCCTAAACCGTGATGATTTAGATCATGCCATAGTTAACAAAATTGATCATCTATATGTGAACTACAACTCTTATCAATGGAGCTCGAGCTGGTTTGGCTTTGTTAGGGAGATACAAGTCTCCAAACATTGGTACACGAAACTGTACTTCACTTTAGGACTTAGAAAATTTGCTAAGTATGAAATCAGCATGGACATGTGACTTGTGGGCCATGTTTGACCATGTTCCACACATTTTCATGAGTTGGCCATAAAACAACTTTTGTTCCTTAACAAATTAGCTACAACTTTTGTAAAGAGTGTACAGCCATGCAAGATCTCTAAGTTGGTCTTTTGAATCAGTCAAACTATGAGACTCTGGGGTCAATTCAAGTCAAACATTCACTTGAGGGCATTTTGGTCATTTTGATCTACATGAACAATGTCCCAACAAGTAATCTAAGTGTAGTTAAGGTGTAATAGACCATGATCAACCACTTTACAAAATTGTTATACCACCTCTAAAGATCACATGTGATAAAGCAATTAAAACAAGCAATTCATTCATATGTTTCAATTCCATGTTTCACCTGTTTCATGACCTTGTGGTTATTTTATACTTGTCATATTACTACCATGTTGCCATGTTTCAAGGTATGAGAAACTCAGGTTGCATTCACATGTTACACCATTACTATTCACAACACTCAAGTATGAAACATACACAATTGGAAAATGTTGCATATGCATGTTTCAGTAACAAAGGCATGATGAGATAGATGATGCACATGTTTATGAAATGAAATGCAATTAATGGAAGCCAAACACCTAGGGTGTTACAATTAAAATTACGATATTGTTATTAACAACGTTGGTCAGAAAATAACAACATCATAATCATGTCAAAATCTCTTTTTCTCTAATGAAATATCACGTTGGTTCAAAATAACTAAAGAATAAATAATTTCTTTAGCAGCGGAAAAATAATCTCAATTTAGTGAATTTTACCCACAGGAAAATCACTTTTCTTATTTTCTTTAAGCCATTTATCCATTTTCCAGGAAATAAAACCTTTTCTGGAAAATAAAAAAGAAAAATGACTCCTTCGCTTGGGCTCAAACTAGCAACAGCTCGGCCCAGCTCTGCTCTCAAGCCGGCCTGTCTCTCTCTCTCACGCGCTGCCTTCCTAGGCCGCAACGTGGGCCTAGGTCGGCAAAGCCGTGTGGCCGCACGCCAGCCGGAACTGGCCCGTTTGCGCGCCGACAAGGTGGCAGCACGGTGCACGGTGAGGTAGGGCTCTTCCCCCTTTCACCTTCTTCTTCTCCGATTTGATTTTCCTTTTTTTTCTTCTCGGATTTGTCCGATTTGGGGATTAGGGTTTGGTTAGGGTTAGGGTTTTGTTCACTGTTGTACTTCCCCAAGACTGATTCGCGGGTTAGGGTTCGGCTTTGAGATCCTTTCCAAAAAAACCGACACCCTTTCTCTTCTCTGTGCTTCATCCGATTAGGGTTAGGGTTTCGTTAGGGTTAGGATTAACCTGATTCGTTTTTTGTTCACCCGATCTAGATCTAAAAATCCTAGAAGACCTGGCTCTGGTACTATTGTAGAGAAGAACATGACCTTAGCCGTAGATCTAGCGGGTACATCTTACTATAAACATGATGAACACACCCTAGAACTTTGAACTACTAGATCTAGAGAAAGAGGAAGGGATGGAAAGGGCTGACCGTCTGTGCCCTTGGAGAAGGATCCGCTCGTGTCCGCCATAGAGTCGATGAAGTCTGCGCACGGGCAGCGACGTTCGGGGAAGAGGGCGATGAAGTCGTCGACGCCGGTGGAGCGAGGAGGCACGGCTGGTGGCTTTCCGTCACTGGCTGCGCCCCTCTCTGATCGGGATTAGGGTTTAGGTTTCGGTGGGGAGCTCGGCTCAGGCAAACCTCGTACTTAGAGCCGCCGGCCCCACCTCTATATATAGCGCAGTGTGATAGGGGCCCTCCGGCCATAGTGGACTAGGCATCCCCGATCAGGGCGTGGATCAAAGGCCCAACTGGGCCGTTAGGCCCAACGGCCCAGTTTGGGATTAGAGATCAATCTAACGTGTGTACCTTCTTGTTACTTAGGCCCAAATTCCATTTAAAATAAAATTTATTCCATAAAAAAAGATGCACGGACGTGCACTCGTCGACCAAGACGGGTGGAGGGTCACACAGGCCCTGACTTGAGGAGCCAGCGTCGTCCATGGCGAGCGAGGTTGGCGGTTGCCGGTCGGTCGAGCAACGCGACACTAGCTCCTTTCATCTCTCCGATGTGCCATGGCGCCATCGTTGTCAGTTGCTTGCGAGAGCTAGATAGCGTCACTGGGGAAATCGATCATCATCTAGGCCATATATCCGGGTAAGGTGAAGCAACCTTCTGCCAACAAACAATTACCTGCTTGGCAATGGCACCATCAAGCTTCTTCCAGAATTAATGCCTAGCTCATAGAAGCCCGGTAGAGACTGGACAAACATACAGAAGGCCGGTGGCGGGAGAGAAGAGTGGCGAGGTCAGTCAGGGCTGGGCTCATCACCATGGGGCGGCCATAGCGGGGTGGGTCTAGTGGGCTGGGTTACTTCTTGTGTCCTGTGGGGGCGGTGGGTCATCAGGCCTTGGAGCCATAGCGCAGGCCCAAACACTAAAGAGGATTTCCTTGTTGGACCAAAGACAGTTCTCACTCACTGATTGATACCTTGTTTCAGATTGGAAAAAAAGTCTATTTTATTACCTCCTTAATTAAACTAGAGTGTTTTTTTTCTTTTCGAGCTTCAAAACCACACATCTTACCCACCTCAACTCTTAAAACCGTTCAACTTACCAACTTGCCCTATTTTGAAATGCGTTCTGAAGGCGGTTTTGTCTTTTTCTAGTTAAAAAATCTAGTAAATACTTGATTAAGGCTATTAAACTACACAAAATATCTATGGGCATCTAAAATTTCCAAAAAAAAGAATGCTAGAGAAAAATTGAGATACAATGAATTCAAATAAAATATTTATAGCTTGTGAAAATACATCATTAGAATCTTCCAAAATTCAGAATTTAGCTCTAGGAAAATGGGGGGGGGGGGACAAGTTCCCAAAACATTCCAATTGATGTGTAAACATGTTTCGAAAAAATTATACAATAAAAACAGAAGATACAACCAACACGAACCCATAACATGAATGCATTCAGCATTAAGGTACGCTGCATTCATGCTAGTTGCATCTCATATTTTGTAGTGTAAAGTTTTTAAAACAAGATCAAACAATGGTAAAAATGTTTTCAAAAGTTTCTAGATTTTTTATATATTTTTTTCCATTTTCCAAGAGATATTTTTAATCTTTAGATATATTTTCACGAGCTCTAAATATTTTACTTCGATTCTTCGTAAAATCCTGATCTATCTCTATGACTTATTTTAGAATTTTTAGAATGTTAGAGACATTTTCCGTAGTCTATAAACATTATCAAGTATTACCATATTTTTTAACTAAAAAGACAAAAAAAACGTCAAGACCATTTCAAACTAGTGTAGGGAAATAATTTAGATAGTTTTGTGAATTTAGGGGGGGGGTAAAGATGCCTGGTTTTAGAGTTTGAGAAGAAATATTAGACTAAGACGATATTTTAAGTGTTCAACGATCATCTCGCCAGCGAACATGCGTCCATCTCGTAGTACAGCTGTGCGCACCGCACGTGGCGTAACGCTCATTATCCGACGTGGTTTAATGTACTCCGAGTTAACTGTGCATAATTGCATATGTGGAAACAATTATTTTAGCTAGCGAAGAAGAGTGCTAGCTAGATCAAGCATATTTAATAGCAACTAAATATATTGGTTACAGTAATGTGGTCATGAATGACATGGCTTTTTTTTACCATTGTGGCGTTATGTTCCGTTTTGGAGTTTTCGAAGGCAGCGGTAGAGGTCTCACGTTTGTGTGTGTGTGTTTTGTCCAATTAAGGCTACTTATTTTTTATAAATGATGTACACTTAGAAGAAAGTGGTTGAATCATACTTCCTCCATCCACAATACTCCATCCACAATAGAATGCAATTCTCGCTTCCCGAAAAATCAATCAGTTTGAACTTTGACCAAAATTATATAAAATAATACTAACATTCCTGATGCAAAATTAGTATCATTAGATTAGTCATAGAATATAATTTCATAATAAATTTATTTAAAGACATAAATATTAATAATATTTGCTATAAATTTGGTCAAACTTGAGCTACTTTAACCGGCACGGATCCCATAATTGCGTTCTTTCCTGGACAGAGGGAGAATTTCATAGGTTGAATTTTACAATATGTGTAGCATACACTTTTACATGGGAATGACACAAATCATAGGGTCTAAACTAAAACTTTGATTTTATAGTTGTTAGGGTGAAAAATGTAAAAGTGTAATAGATATATGCTAGGAGCTCATTAAATGCGAACGTTCCAAAACAATATATCCAAAAGATACGATGTATTACTTGGATAATTTTGACTATGTAATTAATGTAGGGGCAGCTAGGTTCCATATTCCTTCTGCAGATTTAGTATCAATGTATTGGGCTGGTTCTGTGGGGCTGTCACTTTGTTTGCCATCTTATGGTATATGTATATCCTTTTTTATTTTGCTTTTCTCATTTTTACTTTCTGTCCTATATAATATAGTGCATTTATAGATTATAGAATAGTTTAAGATATAACACAAAAGATGCATGTGTTCTCATTTTATTTTCTAATCAAACGCTATTATCAGCATGATTAAATGTATTTTAATCATCCATTTCTGTAGGCTCTTTGTCGCAGTTTTGGATTGTGACTTATTTAATAAGTGCGGCAATATATGGCATATCCAACTTATCTTTTATCTATTAAGGGTTCAATGATATATGTAGATGCATTTTTAGGTTATAATATTAATGGCTGGAGAAAAAGATTGAGGAGAGACTACGGGCCTATTGGCTCCCGACACATATCCCCTATGCCATAGCTCTGGTGCCGCTGAATGTCTGGCACACAAAACAAGCGCCAGGCTTTTGGCGAGAGTTGGTGCAGAGTAACACATGGAAGGGAACCACACTTTCGCGACACACAACACGCGGCAGCAACCAAACACTATACAACGTGCCATAATTCAGGTGTGGCGTGCTACGACTACGAGCCAAACAGACCCTAGGTCCTTGTAGATGGCACCCTTTTCACGTAGATAGATGGAAGTCTTATCTTATATAAATAAAAAAGGCAATATATTTATCAACTAGTTATCTCTTTGCACTTGTCGTTTTGGACATCAGCACTCACCAAAATAAGTCAACGATGGGAGTCAATTGGATATCGATTCCCAATTGTATATCAAGAAAACAAATCTTAAAGATATAAAGATATTACGAATAGATAGATAAAAACATAAATTGTGAAGCCTGCGTGCAAGATATTAAGAACATAAAAATAAAATCTGCCAAGCCTGCATGCCATCTTATCTTATGGTATATATCTCTTTTTTTCTCTTTTCTGCAATATACTATATTATTACATCTTCTTAAAAAAAGATGCAATTCTAAGTATAATTAAGTCAAACTCTTTTAAATTTGACTAAGTTTATAGAAAATAGTATCTAACACACTATGTAAATTTGTTTCACGACAAATTTGCTAACAATATTTCGTATATGATAAATGTTAGTATTTTTGTATAAATTTGGCTAATTTAGGATCGTTCGATTTAGTACTATCTAGAATTGTATGTCTTTTGGACGTAGGGATATATAGGTAACTGACATGTTGATTGTCATCTTTTCCCACACCTTCTTCCTCCATATCAAAGACGCTTCACCGGTGGGGGCCAAATTCTTTCCTGAAGATTGTTTGATGACAGATCCACATTTAGCTACCAATTATAGCAATGATAAGTCAGACCAAGTTTCCTTAAAACTGGTTTTCTAATGCACACATGCATGCAATTGATTTGCTCTTCTTGATGGCTCATATACTACATGTACTACTATAGATAGTTCATCATCGCTGGCAACGATGATATAGGCAATGATACGGATCTTCACCACTGCCGGTTTGAAAACAGGTGTTGATTTTTTTATTAAAAAAAAGCACAAGCGCACCTGCTGCCACCCATAAGCGTCGCGTCACTGTCGTCCATGCACATCCCAACCGTGTCGCTCATCGAGCTCTCGCCTGTGTTGACCCACATCATTCGCCACTTGTCATCATCGGATCTAGGCTGTCGACGCCGTCTCGCATAGATACAGGCTGGGGCGCCACACCCTCACTTGACGCCACCGTGCATGACACCATGCCTACCCTAGATCTAGCTTACCTGGCTATGGAAGAGGAAGAGGCGGTGGTGGGAGAGGAAGTTGTGCAGGCGAAGGCGGAGGAGACAGCGCTAGTAAGGGAAGAGGGGGTGCAAATGGGATAGAGAGCATACGTGCGTGAGGGAGACGGCTAGCATTTAAGCGTATATATACTACTTGCGGCTGGTTTCCGTACCGCTTTGTATGGATACTTTGCCACCGTTGTTAGTGGCCCTCTCTATGGTAGATCTCCTTGGTTGAAGCTTTGCCACCACGGTCGCCTCGGTCTACGCTAGCGGATACTTTGCCACCGTTACTAGATGCTCGTCTGTCTTCTCTGGGTGAATGCTTTGACACTGTGGCACTGCCCCTTCTGCAGGCAACCGTTGTGTTGATGTCTCTTAGTCTCACAGATTCAGTTTGGTAGAGATTTTGGTGTTGAGTGTCGTCGTTGTTTCTTTTTTCTCTTGTTGCTTTGCTTTGTTTTAGGTCAGTTACTATTGGTGTTTTGTGAATTTAGGGGGTAAAGATGTCTGGTTTTAGAGTTTGGGAAGAAATATAAGACTAAGACAATAGTTTAGGGAGATAAAATGAACTTTTTTTTCTTTTAGATTTCCTCATCTCTCCATCTCTTTGAAACTCGGATTACTCCCTAAAATCTTTTTGTCCATGTCATCTTATCAATTATCACCTATTGGGCTATTATTTGAGCACAGTTAGGACACCTGAACAAACAAAACAGATGTAAAAAAAAAACAAATTCAAGCTGAAATCTGAGTCCTCCACTCCATGTAAGTTCGCATCAGCCAGACCGTGAGATGCTTAGAGGTACCGTTCGGTCCTTCTAGAACATTCCGAGGAAAGAACGAAGAGGAAGCTAGTCTAGTACCATATGATTTGGCCTCAAACACGTACATACAGCCAAGATTCTACTACTTGCGAAAATCGTGATAAGCTAGAATATTTTTGGACAGCTGAGGCTCATAAGCATAAGGTATCCGGAACAGCCGGCACCGACCCAATGTCCCATCCCATCGATACTAGATGCAAAGACGATTTCTTTCTCCTTTCAGTGTCAAATGAACTCTTCTCTTCTCTTCTCCTCCCTCTTTGTTGCCACTGAAATGTACATGCACAATTGCACATGCACACGCAGGGATGAAAGGAGTTGGACGAACGAAGCAGAGCCGTCGGTGCGTAAAAGTTCCGGCGCTGCCTTTTCATTCCCACTTGCAACTGACTGCCCCTTTTGTTCAGAATCATCTCACCTCTTTTCTTTATTTATCAGTCCCGTTCTTGGTGAACAAATTCTCTTAGAGCTCCAAACCAAATTCACTTGTGCACAAGCGCAAATGCGCGGCCGCTTGTTTAAGCTTTACGGAGAATATTAGGTCTGTCTGGATATTATCATCGTTCATCACACTGTCCGAGCATTTTGCTTTCGACCGTCTCATTCAAGAATCGAATGCCATATTTGACCGTGGCCAAAAGGTTCTTTTGGAACGGCACAAGACCAAGTTTCTCTCTTCCTGTGCGTGCGCGTGTGTGTATATATATAGAGAGAGAGTGAGGCCCTGCAATTAATCCTCGGTAGTTCTGCAGTTTTCAGACGTTGAGATCAACGGTAGTTGAGAGGGGATCGATCTTGAGTTCTTGAGTTGTTGATCGATGGCGCTGAGGAGAATCATCAAGGAGCTCAAGGACCTGCAGAGGGATCCACCCACGTCCTGCAGCGCAGGTACATATATGTACTCCGTATATATGTATGTTTCAGTCAGTTAGTGAGTTTGATAAAGAAGAAGGCGGATTCAGTCTTCAGAGTGAATGAAATTGTTTTCTGTATTTCTGATGAATTGAAATCTGGTGCTCTCTGGCATGCAGGGCCTGTGTCTGACGACATGTTCCACTGGCAAGCGACCATCATAGGCCCCAGTGACAGCCCCTACTCGGGGGGCGTCTTCCTGGTCACCATCCATTTCCCTCCAGACTACCCTTTCAAGCCTCCCAAGGTCGGTCGGTCTGTCTGTCTGTCTGATAATCTGATGATGGCTTAATCTCTGACTGAACTGAAGAATCTAAACTCAGCTCACTAACTGAAGCATCTCGCATGCAATGAATGCAATTGCAGGTGGCGTTCAAGACGAAGGTGTTCCACCCGAACATCAACAGCAACGGGAACATCTGCCTGGACATCCTCAAGGAGCAGTGGAGCCCGGCCCTGACGGTCTCCAAGGTGCTGCTCTCCGTCTGCTCGCTGCTCACCGACCCCAACCCGGACGACCCGCTCGTCCCGGAGATCGCTCACATGTGCAAGACCGACCGACTCAGGTACGAGTCCACCGCCAGGGGATGGACGCACAAGTACGCCATGGGATGATGCAGTGAGGCTGGCGGGCGGGCAACATCGTATCCAAATGTTCTTTTTAACGTACCTAACAGCAGGAGGAGCTCTGCGTTTCGTTTCAATTAAGAGGAGAGAGGTTCTATGTATGTGTATGTACAAGAACTGTGTCCGAATGGATGTACCATCACAATCACATATAAATGCAAGTGAACAATAAGATTTAAATTTTGATTTTGATGGCCTTTTGTTTCTGAATCCAAGTGTTGCATTGGAAAGGAATGGCAGGTCATTGTGCTGGGTTGAACTTCTGCGTGAAATACTGGTCCTCTACTGGATGTCCCAACAACGACGCTTTGGCCGAGTGGTTAAGGCGTGTGCCTGCTAAGTACATGGGGTTTCCCCGCGAGAGTTCGAATCTCTCAGGCGTCGTTTATCTTTTTGTCCTTTTTTATCGCTCTGCCCTGTTTTCTCTTTTTGTCCTTTTTTATTATCGCTCTGCCCTGTTAATTTGTTATATTGTTTCTGTTATCTACTAGAACACTGGGGGAGCCTCATTGTTCCCGACAGAACTACCTACAAAATTCATCATGTTTACCTTCTATATATATGATCTTTATTTATTTTGCCTCCACAATTAAAACAAAAAAAATAGTATTTGCATAATTTAAAATAACATAGACTCAATATATTATTACAACACAATATACTTTTAAATTTCGAAATTCAAATGTCAAATTGTCTACATCAACAAGACGAGCTAAAGCGATATGCATGGCAAATACAACCACACTATGACACACAACGACGTGGCCACAAATACAACACATTCGGCGTGTTCGCTGGTTGATTTCTGGGCTGGTTTGAGCTAGCTGGTGCTGGTTTGTTGTGAGAGAAAAACATTGTTGGTTGGTTGAATAAGCCTGACTGAAACCAACAAGCGAACAGGGTGATTGATGTCACTGAGGGAGTCAGGAAGTCCAAAAATGAGTATCAAATCTATAAATCTTCAGAAGCCACGGCTTATAGGGTCATAGTTAGGCCATCAACATGCCCTGAATAATATCCTTTCTAATCTGTTGGACAATTCTTTCACCACCTATACATATAATCTATGCAACCCAGTATGCCCGAACATCCTCTCCTCTCATTTGAGGTCATCAGCTTCCTAGTGTCCTCAACATTTAGTGGCCTCGAGTACTAAGAGCATCTCCAAGAGTACCCAATAAACCTTTTCAATCCATGATTTTTGGGAAGAATGAAAAAAAACCCATCTCCAACAATTCCCAATATCACCTCCTAACCTTTTGGTGCTCGGAAAAAATGACCAAACATGCTCAAAATGACCAGTGGCGGGGGCAACGTGGGCGCCATGCTCACGCAGCTCATCTTCTTCCATGTATCCAAGTACAAGACGGAGACAGGGATCAAGTACATGGGTATCAAGACGAAGACGGAGACGGAGAAGAAGGCGCAAAGAAAAATTCTTGTGGGATCAAAATTTGATGTTTTAGGAATGAAATATTAGAAACTGTTGGAGACAATCTTATTTATTCCTCTCAATATGTTTTGTCAAGTTGGAAAACACCATCGTTTGGGAAAGAATTATTGGGTACTCTTGGAGATGCTCTAATCTCCAAAGACATCCACTACTGTTTTGACAAAATGCTTGAAGGACTTAGGGCCTAATTGTTTGGCTACCAAAATTTGCCATGCCCAAGATTTGGCAAGAAAAAATTGCCAAAACTTAGCCAAAAATATTTGCCATAAATTTGACATGCCAATTGTGAGACATTGGTAAATTTTTGTACCAATCTAAATGACTACCAAAATCTTGGCTTGCCTAAGTTTTGGCAACTAAATTTTGGCCACCAACCAAAATCATTGTGTTTTCTGCTATTCTCATTAATCCATTGACTCAGCTGGTAAATCATATGCAAGCATGCAGAATGAACCAACAGTTTTCTACAATGCGATTGCACCAAGAAGTCCTAAAACATTTGACCTTTGTCTGAAAGTCATTATGAGCTTTCGTGCCATCAACAATCCGCAAAAAGAGATTTCCTAACATACGAAACCTTCTCCTGAAAATTTATCATTATACACGGACATATCTTGTTGTCATCAAACAAAACCATCTGCAAATGGTCATAGTACATATGATATCAAGGAGGTGTCGGGCAGGGTGACATACCTTGTTGGAGTAGGGGCGACAGTGTGAAGGCGGCGGCGGGCACGGAGGAGGGGTCGGCGCTGGGTTGGGCAAGGTGGCAGCGAGATTGGGCAGAGAGGAGCCAGGTTTGGGCAGGGAGAAGGCGGGATCAAGCGGTGAGGTGATGTTGCCGAGCCTAGAGGCAGTGTCACTGAGTGTGGAGGCGGCGGCTGATAGAGAGGAGGCAAGATCCAAACATGAGACGTTGGAGTTGGGCGTGGAGGCAGCGATGCCGATCCACAAGGAGACGGGATGGGGCATGGCCGGTGATGAAACCGAACGAATACGTGGGGATGGAGGATTTGGGTAGCCTTCAAATCTAGGAGGCCAAGCGGGTAGTCTTCTGGAGGTTGTTTTTTTTTTTTTTTTTTTTTTTGCTTCACTGCACAAATATAGAGTAGAAAGCGTGTTAGATAGTCTACTGAAGATGCTTTTGGACCATAGAGGGCTCCGGGGCATCCTTGTCACAAACAGTTTTCTAAAGACCAGAGGAAAGGCAGCTGAGCCCACATTGCGATACATGGATTTGGTGCCCTGCTTGACGCTCTTCAAATGATTTATATGTATTCCTACATCACCTGCAACCTCCGTTGTAGTCTAGCTGGTTAGGATACTCGGCTCTCACCCGAGAGACCCGGGTTCGAGTCCCGGCAACGGAATATTTTTCCTCTTTTTGGTACACAAAATGTTTTTTTGTTTCAACATTTAACACTTCTTTTTTAAATTAAAAAAATAGAAACGGCCGGGGACTATTTCAAACACAATGAGCGTGGGACGAAACAAAACTGGAGAGATTAATCGTTTTGTTCACTCAAATTGATTCCAGTCTGCAGCTGCGCTTGCAATTCCAGCAAGACTGGATTGACTATCCAACGAACACCATTGGGACCTGGACTGGACGTGTGCAACACCACATGTCCACATCCAACCCACATGGGCATGGTTTTCTAAAGATTATACTGCCTTGTTCAAGGCCTGTAACCTTCAGAAATGCAAATGGTATCATATCGTAGATCATGAATATTCGGTTACAACTGCAACTTGCAAACATGCTCTCCATGACCTACATGGTACCATATATCATAGTACCAGTGCAAGCTGTAAACCAAGGAATCATTGTTGTATTGTATAGTATCCAGTCCAAATAATCAAGTCAAACCACACTGCATGCGCCATTTGCCACAAAATACTGAGAACTTGACAGGGAAACAAGGAGGGACACCATTGGCGTACTGGCATGACCACCATATAATGGGAAGCATAATTTTCCATTGAAGTGAAATAAGTAAAAATAAACTTAGTACGACTACATCATGTCTACTTGTGGAACAGAGAGAACAGGATACTTTTTTTTTGCTCAAACACGGGAAATACCTTCTAAGCAAGTTACCTAATTGCCACAACTTCGTCAGTCACACACCAGATAATCACAAGGCAGAAAGGAGGAAATGAAACAAACATATCGCTCAATGCCTCGACAAAGAGATGAGAACTCGCTGCAGCCGCCAGTAAACCTAGAGGGTGGGACCATCCATGCTGTTTCGCTGAAGCAAGACGCGACGATAATAAAACCATGGCACCTTCGCCCTTGTTTCTTTGTCTACTGATCATTAAATCACAAAATGGAGCACGCCCCCCTCTGCACCTTTTTCTTCTTCTTTGCCTTAGGTGGCTGCAGCACAACCTTTATCGCCGCATCGAACACACCCTTTACGTTCTGCGATTCAGGTAGGAATAAAAATGAAGCCTGTTAGTATGTCACATGATATTACATGTTTAGCAGATGGTTGAGCAGATGGCAATACTAGTTGGGTCTTTGAGCTGCATTCGATGTAGTATGGTGCGCCTATTTGCTTTCTTAGCTCCTCTCCCTATTGGTGGCAAGGTAACCATGTTATACAACAGTCACTGAACAAGAAGAAAATCAGGAAAAACTTGACAAAATTCACTACATCTCAAAGCATTTATGTAGTACTACTAGAGCAAAAAGGGCAGTAAACCACCCATAACCATACCTGTGCAGTAGTGATAGGGACAGCACCAGGATGGTCCACAAAGAACTGCTTGTCATCTCGAAGATCTGTCAGTGAAATGTGCATTGTGAAAATATAAGGCTGTGTAGCTTGCAATCTGAGGCTTTATGCTAGGCTATGCATGGGTTCATGTACAAGTTATGCCACTAGTTAAATATTATGTATAAACATTGTAAGAACATAGAACAAAAAGCAAAATCATTGAACCTAACAGGAAAAATAGCAAACTGAGGGACAGCTAACCATTACCTGTTGCATTGGTTTAACAAAACAATAAATCAATACAGAAAGTACATTTTGTAAACCAGGTAGGATCCATGCTATTATCTTTTGTTAGAAAAAGGTTTTACAAAGGGTACTTGGGTTACCAGTTCACCAAAAACACAAACACAAATTCAGGCAACACCAAGAGCTACGACTACTCGACCCCTGCTTTTATTGTGTACAGATTTTTTTTTTCATCACATGATGTTAACAACATTGCTAAATTCCTGCACAGTTATCATATAAATAACTAACAAAATGATCCTGTATAACCAAGTCCAATCATTTGGTCTATCAAAACTAGCATCAGAAGGTTGGATTTCAAAAAAAATTAGGACCAAATCATTCTTACCAAGCTTTGTCCCTACGAGAATTATTGGCACACCAGGTGCATAATGCTTCAGTTCAGGTATCCACTGAAAATAGATAGGGGTTCAGAGTCAGCAAACAAGAAGTTTGGGAGCCATCTCTGTATTAATAACCGTATTCAAAAATTGATTTTTGGAGATCTGTTTCCAGTACAATTTAGTATTATAATTTATTTTACTGAGAAAAAATAATCACTCAGAATACGATCAAGCTAGAAGCAATGAATTTTGTCACATAATCAGCTAAATGAAGACTGTCAGGTAAATGAGCTAAAAACAAGCATGTCCAGAGAACATTGGGATAAAGTGACATGTAGAGCAAACAAAACCAAATATAGAATATAAGAATCAGTGTCTTGCCTTCTTCGAAACATTCTCATAGCTGGCCTTACTGATCAGTGAGAAAGCCAGAAGAAAAACATCAGCTCCACGATAGCTCAGTGGTCTCAGTCTGTTGTAATCCTCTTGACCTGTTGCAGTTGCAAAGATGGAAGTTTAACCATTTTGATGAACAAGGAAAAAAGGATATGCACACGGAAAGAAGAAAGAGCATCATAAGTAGCAAAACAGGACAGCACAGCTAGTCACCTGCAGTGTCCCAGAGGCCGAGGTTGACAGTGTTACCATCAACCACAACGTTAGCACTGAAGTTGTCAAACACCGTCGGAACATAGTCCTGGCAGAAGAGCAATGGCGACAACAGTAAGTGTACTACATATATCACTAAAAGCGCAACTAATTTCATAAACCAGAAAAATGGGCAGAGGACAATGGGAGAGGACAAGAGGGAATGAATGAAGGCACGTCGCACGCCCACCGTAAACGCAAAGCAACTAGAAAAGTTTGTCTGATTGTCTGAGGATAACCCTACCGAAATGATACACTAGACCTCCACAAGCATGGAGGGCGGTCCACAGTGGTCCTACGGATATAGTAGCCCATGGTCACGCTTACTCAGGGCTCCAAGCTAATCTACCACAAAAAATTCACGCGCGAAAATCAAAATCGCATCTTTTGAAGAAGAAAAAATCCCAGTGCAATGGATATACACTAGAGTACATGGCCAAAACAAATTTTCGAAAGAGATATTTTCTATTGGAAAAGGAGGCATGCGTAAAAAAAAATCCAGTGCTATGATATACTACACTGGTACATGGCCAAAAAAAATTTCTTTGAAAGAGATATTTTGTATATGAAAAGAAGGCATGCGTGAAAAGCTAGCGTCGCTTTTGGTGCAACAACCAGTGTGGAATTGCGTGAAGTGAGACAATGGCGATCCATTTCACCAACGATACGGAAGGCGTGAGTAGTGGAGGAGGGTACAAGGCAGCCAGGCCAGGCAGGGTAACTAAAAAAGTCGGGAAAGTGATCTCGGTCTGGTACTCTGATTGATGAAACGGATCGAGGCGGTGGTGCAGGAGCTGGGACAGGGAAAGCGAGCCAGATTAGCAAGGGAATCTACATTTCCCCCAGATTTTTCAGAAACTCCTATTATATGAATGTAATGTTATTTGTACACGAACGAGGCAATCCCTGCAACCCTAGCGCGTTTAGGGTCTGATTTGGGAACAGCGCGGAAAAGATCCCCTTTCGGTTTCCTCCAAAACCAAAGGGCAGCTGGCGTGGTACGCGACCGACGAACCCTAATTAAAAACAAAAACAAAAGGTGGCAGCAATTCGCAGCCGCATTGTGGTAACCGGGGCGGAATTGACGAGCGAGGGGCGAATCGAGGACGTAGGTGGGGAATTTCCACCGAATCCAGCGCCCCAGATCGATCAAGACCGCCGCCGCAATTCAAAATCCCGGGACAGAAAAAATGAAATCTCCGCAGAGGAGCAGCAAGCAGGAGGAGGAAGAGGAGGAGGAGGGGAGAGGCGTACGGTGGGGAAGGTGTTGGAGGTGTAGGAGATGAGCATGCAGGTCTTGCCGACGGCGCCGTCCCCGACCGTGACGCACTTTATGAACCTGGACGCGCTCATCCTCTTCCGCCCTCCCTCTCGCTACGGGGTGCTTCAAGGGGGGGGGGAGAGAGGCCTTCTGCTGGTTCTTCCTCCTCCTACCTCCTTCCCGTGGTAGTCTGGATGGAGAAGAAGAGGAGAGGTGGTGGAAAGGGGGGGGCGAGCGGCTGGTTTGAGGGAGGAAGAAGGGGGAGACTGGGAGAGGAAGCCGGGTGGCGGGAGGGGCGCGGCGGGTGGTTAAGATCGGGAGGGAGGGGGGGCGCGGACAAATGGAGGGAGGCGCGGGCGAGGCGGGAGAGGGTTGCGGGGGTGGAGGGAGGGAAGCGGTCTCCGCGCCGGGATGGTGGGTGCTGCTGGTGGTGGTGGTGGAGGTGGGGAGAGAGAGAGGGTAGAGTGGGTGGTGGCCCGGCGCGGCGCTGGGTGGGGAGAGAGAGAGGAGCGGGGAGGAGGGGTGGCCACGGTGTGCGCGCGCATCATTTCGTTCTGGAGACTTTTTCGCTCCGTGCCATTATAAAAGATCGTAATCCCCTGTATCCTGAAAAAATTCAGCGCTTTTTAATATTACTATTTCAACTTTTTCGTGTCCTCCATGTCACTTTTATCAGTTTGGGCTCTAACACCGTCAAACTGCAGGTGTGAAAAGACGAAAATACCCTTAAGTTTAAATATGTTATTAAATTTTTTTTTGAGCATCTTAACGACTTCAAATGAAAAAAACTCAAAACTAGAAAGTTGTAGATCTCGTCGAGATCTATAATTTTCATATAAAATTTATTTTCATATAAACTCAATTGTGAAATTAAATGAAAATAATTTTTATATGAAAATTATAGATCTCGACGAGATCTACAACTTTCTAGTTTTGAGTTTTTTCATTTGAAGTCGTTAAGATGCTAAAAAAATTAATAACATATTTAGACTTAAGGGTATTTTCGTCTTTTCACACCTACAGTTTGACGGCGTTAGAGCCAAACTGACAGAAGTGGCATGGAGGACACGAAAAAGTTAGAGTAGTGACGCTGAAGACCGCTGAATTTTTCCAGAGACACACAAAGGATTGCGATCTTTTATAATGGCCCTGTGTGCCCTTATAAAAGATCGCAATCCCCTGCCTACCTGCCTGCCCTGCCCTGCCTCTACCTGCCTGCCTGCCCTGCCCTGCCCTGCCCCCGTGCATTATTACTCCCCTGCACTACACCTCCTATACTTCGTTATTAGGATTAGTGTTATTTATTTATTTTCCGAACCAAGATTAGTGTTATTTATCACACAAGCTATTTCAATTTTTGGTCAATTTATTTATAGTTATCTTCGCTAGTTTGCGATGAGATTCGCCTCGTTCTGCTCCATCTCTGGCGGGTTAGGGTTTAGAGTTTGAGGACCTAAGGTCACGATGAGGGTTTCGGGGGTTAGAGGAAGAAGAGCTGAGGGAGGAAGGTTGGTTTGTCGGCGGAGGCGATTGGCGGATGTGGAGGTCGAGGTGGAGGTTAGGGTATGTGTGGCAGAGAATGGTGAGCGATCAGGTTAGGTCGTTACCTAGCGAGGTGATCGAAGTCGACGTGACAAGCTCTTAGGTGCAACCGCATGATGATGTGTGTTGTAACGTAGATAGAGATTTAATGGTTTAAGATTTATGTGGAGGAGCGAGATACCAGGGTGTAGTATAAATGCATCTTTTCTATTTTCTTTAAAACTTCAACAAAGAGACTTTGCAAATAGCCGGATATACTAGTACTAGAGCCATCACATGGGAGGTGGGTTCCTGTCTTTTGTTTTTTTTTTAAACAAAGATTATCCTTTCTCATGAATGGAGATTGATGCATAATCATCTTCATCATGTCACCGTGTTCATTGTGCCTAACTTTCTAATGATATTTTTTTAACACAAATGGTAATATTCCAACACGAATACTTTCGCTAAGAATGCCATAATATTACGGCATGGATATTTTTGTACGACAGGCTAATGCATGCTTGCAAGTGACGTTTATCCAGCAGCAAAAGCCAATGTGTCATTACCATTTCCCAAATGTTGCTTAAGGGCACTCTTCAACTGCCCGGTTGTCTCGTCCTCTTTGATGATGTCTGTTCCCTAATCATCATACCCTTCTCCTTTTATATGTGTCTACCAGCTGCCCACATACTACCATTTTATTTTATTTTACTGTGCCTTTCATTTGGGGCCATCTAGGCACAAGGCGTCCTTGCTTCTTTTTCTAGTGAACGACTCAACTGCCCTTGCGTTTAGGTGAACATTTCTGCAGCCCAAAAGTTGCTACTACGAACTGTGTCCAACAACCAGCAGGTAACACCATCGAGAATAATGTCCAGAGAAACAGGGAAAGTGAGATTTGTTTGTTGCCACAAAAAAAGAACAACATTCAGTGCTTGACATCCCATCTGATATGATGTATGAACTACAATTACTGATAATAAATAAATACTTTGCTTAAACCTTTAAATCCTGATGCATACTCCTACATGATAAAAACTGGCATGTATTTTGCAGGGCGTTCGGCTGGTAGCCTTTGGGCTGATTTTGGATGATTGAATAGTATTCTGTAAGAGGGAATAAGCTGAAACAAACGGGAACAAGTGTGCATTGATGAACAGACCAAGCACTCCGACACATCATTCGTACATGTCATTTGGTCCAAGATTGCGGTACTAGCAAATCACATGACACATTTCTGGTGAGCAAGCAGCAAAGCCCCATCCAGCTGTGAGATGGGAGCAGTTGCGAAGAACCAAATACACCATCATACGTGTGCAGTGCAGTGTACCACACATAAAAAAAAATTAGGGTAGACAACTAATAAAATCCAGGATCCAACTGGACACATTAGATTGGAGCGCTTGTCCCCATTATCCCACATCGACAATGGCACCCACCAGTCACAGTCACAGGTACCCCAATCAAGGCATGGAAACAAATTTTGCTGATTCGGTCAGATGGATGCAGCAAAATTCATCCCAGATTACTGACACCTCAACTTACTGACATCTCAGATTCACCTGAATTCAACTGGTGCCAAAAACAAGATTCCAACTTCCATATCATATTATCAAATACAATACCCCTATCAAGCCGGGATTCCCATCTCATCTGTGTCAAAATTTATTTAAATTTATTTATTTTTAGGACTCCTGCACTTTTCTGGTCCAACAGAAGGCAAGGCACAGAAAACAGTTGGGCAAAACCTTTGCTTGTAGTCTACATCAAAAGGTTAGGCACGCAACCCCCACCTTATTTCTGTTGGATTGTGCAGTTATTTGAATTTGTGGGTTCTTTTAGCCGACTCAAGAGTGTTTGACAAAAGCATTGCAATTGTCATCGGCCCAACACCTCCTGGGACTGGTGTGATTGCTCCGGCAACCTTGGAGGCTTCCTCGTAACAGACATCTCCAACGAGCCTATAACCCCGAGGGCTTTCCGGGTCCTGCAGCATTCCAAATCACTAGTAAGCAAATCGCCAAGAAAGTTACATGAAGCCACAAAGAGAGGAAGGAAAAGAGACAGTGCCACTCTAATATGCAGAACACAGTTCGGATACGACAACATACAGAACCAAGCTCATGGATAGGACAAATTGATATTTAAGAGTATTAATTGATTGATCATCACATGCTGCACAAGCATATAATAAAAACTGAAAAAATGTGTCACCTGGAACACTCCATGCTCATAAATTTAAGAAGCCAATTTCAGTATTAATAAATGGATTCTCATTGGGGGGACCATAAGGGTATGTAGGTCCTGGTGGATTAAAGTTCTGTGAATCTGAAGTCCTGGACCAAACAAACTAACAAAAACTAAGGTGCCAGGTGCAACAAATAACTTCCTAACAATTTTAAAGAAAACTGCAGGAACACCAGTAGTCCTGTAGGTCACACTAACATACTGAAATTCAAAGGGGCCATCTAGCATTGGGAATTTGCATTTGAAGGTGGTTCACGAAATTTTTCCATGTACAAACACACATCTAGTTAACACACCTCTTTAGCATTAAATGAACATGACTGAAAAAAAATAAAGGTGTTAAGAACAAGAAGTAGGCATTTTGGTCTGAAGGAAGTTGGGTTAGGCCACAGAAGAAACCCAAAAAGAGACACACAAACAAAAAAAAAAGGATAGAAATAACATAAAAATTGCAATATAGTACTACAGAGTAGTGATTAATTAAAAAGGGTGTCGGGAATAAGAAAAAATGGGTCTTACATCAACTGGATTGATGCCAACATCAATAATAGCTGCTCCAGGTTTTATCCAATTCCCTCTGACCAAGTTGGCAACTCCAACAGCTGCGATGACTATATCTGCCTGTCTTGTTATTTCCTCAGGGTTCTTAGTTTGTGAATGTACAATGCTGACAGTTGCATTTGCTTTCTGGTAACCATATAAAGAAAGATTAATCAGACACTATAATAAAACTGTTAAGTTATTCGAAATAAAGAAGATCCGGTTCATACTTGCAACAACAATGCAGCAGGCATTCCAACAATATTGCTTCTTCCGATTACAACAGCCCTCTTCCCTTTAATTTCAACTCCAAATCGGTGTAGCAACTCCATGCATCCTTTTGGGGTGCAAGGTACAAAGAATGGATCTCGGCCTTGCATTGCAAGTCGTCCAATGTTCAGCGGATGAAAGCCATCAACATCCTTTTCAATACTGACAGCATTCAAAATGTTCTCATCGTTCATATGCTGCAAATGATTTCACAACAGATATGTGATTGTTTAGTGGACGAAAACCATTCACTACATTATACTAATAGCATTCAACATTTTATCAGCATTCGCATGTTCCAACTTACTATCTAGCATCGGATAGCACATATGCATGTAACGAAGTTCTAGCATCTTCATAAAGCATCATGATTATCATAAGAATGGCGGCAACCAACTCACGAAATTACAGAATCTATGATATCATACCATTGGAAAATTAACCAGAGGGCTACATTTAACACTTTCAGGACATAAAAAATGTTATTCAGTACGACAAGATAAGGAAGCATATCGTGCACCACAGGAAAATTCTACCATTTAAGAAGCCTGAGCTGGGTGTAGCATGCACAAAACATGTAACCCTGGCATGCCATATACTGTCTAGGGAGATACAAATCATTAAGAGGCAAAATAAAGGAGTAAAACTTAAATATTCTAGTTGGTGATTACTAGCAGCAGAATTGCAACTCCAGATTCCTATTCTGTGGGTTACATATGCTAGCCAATCGAGTTGTGGCAATCGGACACTCACCCGAGGTAAGGGCAACTGAACCAAGATGCCATGCACAGACGGGTCACTGTTGAAGCTCGCTATGTGCTTGATAACCTCCTCCTCGGAGCTGTCCTCAGGCAAGTTGACCTCGTACGACTTTATACCGACCGCTTCGCACGCCTTCTTCTTGTTCCGCACGTAAGTCTGTGAATCCTTCCTCGACCCGACAAGGATGACCGCCAGGCCAGGCACTATGCCGATCGCATCCTTCATCCTGGTGACTTCAACGGCTATTTCTTCTCTCACTTGCTTCGCCACAAGCTTCCCGTCAATCACTTTGGCAGGTGCATCGGCTGAGACGGTTGCTACATGTGAAGACGAATCAAAAGGTTGCAGAGTCAAAGTGACATAAGTTTCATTTGCCGGTACACTTGAAACTGATAAATAGCCATTCCTTCAAGGGAACACATTCGCTGCTCCATTTTCAACATCATCACCTAACGTCCTAACCTAAACTTCCTTCAATACAAGCAAGAGTGCAAGACCTATCACCTATCCAAAGGATTCACCTATTTCACGACGCCCAAAATTCGACAGAAGACAGTAGTAGTACACACTAGCATGTGAAAACTCAAAACGTCATCTGAGCTGAGCTGAAGCGCCCAAGAGCGAACCAAGCAAGCGCACCTGAATCGGCGGACGAGGCGGTGGCGGCGGGGGGCGAGTCCATGCGGCGCGGGCGAGGGAGAAGCTGGGGCCGGGCGGCGACGAGGAGGCGCCTGGGGTGAGCTAGAGCGGGGCAGGGGCGGAGGCGGGGCGCCCGCGGCGGGAGGAGCGCGCGGCGGAGAGGAAGGAGGCGGGCCGAGGAGCAGTCGGAGAGTATGGAGGACGCCATGGCTAGGGTTTGCGGCCCCGGGGCTGTGGACTGGAAGCGGCGGCGGCGGCGGCGGTGGCGGCGTGGTTTTCGCGGGGGAGGAAAGGGGAGGTGGCCGCACAAAAGTTGCCTTGCAAAAGGAGAGAGCACAAATCGCTTCGCGTGGCAATTTGGCACGCTCTTCGAAGCAGCAGAATAGCCAAAGCCCAAAGGGTTTGCAAGGGTTTAAGGGCCCACTAGTAATAATCGAGTTTTTTTTTTTTTGAAAATTTAAGAAGACACTCGTCATTGAGAAAAATAGAGAGAAAAAACCACAAATAGTGTTTACTTTTTAATTGTCTAGTGAAAAGTTTGGCTTCATAAACATGAACTACTTCGTCCTATAGAAAAGATACAATTTTAGGTTTGATCAGAGCCAAACTGACTTAAATTTGGCTGAAGTTTAGAAAAATGGTATCAGCATCTAAGACTTTAAATATGTGCATCATAAAAATATATATCATATGACAAATCTAAAATTGTGGAGTATCTTTTTAAAACGGAGGGAGTATATGTATAGCACACCGAGATAGACAAATTTCAGCCCTCCCAAGAAAACTTGGGCAGAGTTTATAGCACTTAAAAGTGTATAACGTAGTCGAAATTTAACGTCAAACAATTTTTTATTATTATGTCAAATCACGAGCAACATCCGAGTGCCGAACAGTTTTTCATAATGCTTACCCCCATTACAGCATCAACCTATGATCAAAATTCGCTTTATTAACCACTGAACTTCTGCTACTGGATGGAACCGAACGGTGACAAAACACAGCAAAATGGACAAAACTCCTCAAGCGCAACATTGCGCGCAGCTGTCATGGACACAGTCTATGAAGCGGCGGGAACAGCAGATTCAGCAGGGGTTTCTTGCTCCTTCCCCAAGGACTCCCAGTCGACCTCCTTGAGGATCCTGAACCGCTCATCTAGAGTCACGAAGTTGGACTGTGGAGTCACCACACCACAGATGCTGGCTTTGTGTATTAGGGCTAAGCTGCCACCCATGTCAGGCCCATGAAGCTTCCCGGTCAACAGTACTCGGAGCGGCATGAAGAGCCCTTTGCCCTGGTCACAAACGGATAAAATAAAGCAAAGACATGTCTAATATTTTCGGTTTACAAGTTTACTGCTAGATACAAAACCTTGCTAGGACTGTGCCAAGGTTGATCAAATGATTCAGCTGCAATTTGGTGATCCCTGACAATCATTTTCTCAGTGAGATAGGTCACTTACAAATGAAGCCAGAGATCCCGTGGTAACAAAGTCAAAAGCACAACAGAACCAAAAGGAACACATATTGGATCAAAACATACCTTTCTTTTGATAGACTTGCCAAAACCTTTAACCCACTTCTGCCAACCATCACGGCCCTCAGCTAGTGCTTGAGTGAGCTCACCACTATCATACGCAGAAATAAGACTCAAAGCAACCTCAGAAATCTTGTCTTGCACCACAGGTTTAGCTTCCTCACTGTAGAACACAAGCAAATGAGTAAACTACTTTTTTTACTAAAGAGTCTAGCTTGCCAGAACAAGAAACTCAATCACAGGAAGCTATCTAGGTGACAACAATGGCAAACCATGAACAAGAAAGTTGTAGGTAAGCGGGGAAACTAGGAATCACAGGTCAATAATTTAATCCAGTATATTGTTTTTACGAACCTGCTTAAAGTAGTATGAAGGGGATATGACAACAAATTTGTAAGAGCTGCATCAGCATCTGCTATTAAATCAATACCGTCCTTTAAAAGCTCGGCAGCTTCCTGAACACAGTATCAACTTTTCAGATTCCATATGTTAACCTAATTACTGGAAATTTTTATTTCAATAAATGAAAGTAAACTTTTTATTGAGCTTCCAAAATAGAAGGAAGCTATCTTTTTTTTTTATTTTCTTCATAGCTTTAATCTTGTAGAGACAAAACGTGTTACTATCAGGGGCGGAGCCAGAAATTGGATTTTTTGAATGTTAAGGGGGGGCAACAGTATAACTTGCCTAACGAGTGGAGAAGTATATTGGTACCGATCTACAAGAATAAAGGGGATATTCAAAGTTGTACTAATTACCGGGGAATTAAGTTGATGAGCCATACTATGAAGCTATGGGAGAGAGTTACCGAGCATCGCTTGAGACTTTGAGAGCAATAACGCGGGTCTCTATGAACCAATTTGGTTTCATGCCCGGAAGGTCAACCATGGAAGCCATTTTCTTAATAAGACAAGTTATGGAGCGGTATAGGGAGAAGAAGAAGGACCTACACATGGTTTTTATTGACTTAGAGAAGGCTTATGATAAAATACCAAGGAATGTTATGTGGTGGGCATTGGACAAACATAAAGTCCCAACGAAGTACGTCAGGCTCATTAAGGACATGTACAACAATGTTGTGACTAGTGTTCGAACAAGTGATGGAGACACGAATGACTTCCCGATTAGGATAGGACTACATCAAGGGTCAACTTTGAGCCCTTATCTGTTTGCCTTAGTGATGGATGAGGTCACAAGAGACATACAAGGGGACATCCCTTGGTGTATGCTTTTCGCGGACAATGTAGTGCTAGTCGATGAAAGCCGGACAGGAGTGAATCAGAAACTGGAGTTATGGCGGAAGACTTTGGAGTCCAAAGGTTTTAGACTCAGTAGAACTAAAACCGAGTATATGAGATGTGACTTCGGCACTACTACTCGGGAGGAGGAAGATATTAGTTTGGAAGGTCAAGTAGTGCCTAGGAAGGATACCTTTCGATATTTAGGATCAATGCTATAAAGAGACGGGGATATTAATGAAGATGTTAGCCATAGAATTAAAGCAAGGTGGATGAAGTGGCGCCAAGCATCTGGTGTCCTATGTGACAAAAGGGTACCCCAGAAGCTAAAAGGCAAGTTTTATAGGACGGCGATTAGACCTGCTATGTTGTATGGTGCAGAATGTTGACCTACGAAAAGACGACATGTTCAACAGATAAGTGTCGCAGAAATGCGTATGTTGTGTTGGATTTGCGGTCATACAAGAAGGGATCGAGTTCGGAACGATGATATACGTGATAGATTAGGGTTAGCACCAATTAAAGAAAAGCTTGTCCAACACCGGTTGAGATGGTTTGGACATGTCCAACGGAGACCTCCAGAGGCACCGGTGCGTAGTGGAATCCTAAACCAGGATAGTAACGTGAAGAGAGGCAGAGAAAGACCGAAGTTGACTTGGGTAGAGGCAATAAAAGGAGACTTGAAAGGATGAAATATACCCAAAGACTTAGCATTAGATAGGAGTGCTTGGAAAACAGTTATTTACGTGCATGAACCTTGATTGCTTCTGCTGGATTTCAACTCTAGCCTACCCCAACTTGTTTGGGACTTAAAGGCTTTGTTGTTGTTGTTGTAAGGGGGGCCAACAGTGTTCAACAGTGCCCGCCCCCCCCCCCCCTGTCTCCGCCCCTGGTTACTATTGATCTCTGGTATATAATACACCTTTAATATGTACTTCGAAATAGGACACCCTAGGTGTACAGGAAAATAAATAAAATGGCTTGCAATTTTACCTGAGCAAAATCACTTTCAGATTCCTGGAGAATGCCTGTGTTCTTCCACCGATCTTCAAAAGCCTTGATGAGTTCATCATGAGGAAATGATCTTAAATGTTGTCCATTCATCCATCTAGACAGGTACAGAAGGAAGATCAGTATCAAATTATACGAGAAAAGTCCTATGAGGTTGCTGCTTTTCAAGGGCATACTGGACAGGCCAAGAGAGTATCAAAAGGATAGAAATTAGTGAAAATCTATGTGTCAAACTCATCATAGTATTTGATGTGTTGCACTATAACAAACCGCAGTGAGCAGACACAAAGAATGAGCACCAGCATATGTAATTTAAGATCATCGTATTTGGCCATCTTTTGCAACAGGCAATAGCTTGGATGAGGTTCTAGAATCCAGATGCTTCCTAGCTCAAATCCATTGATTATCCTCGATGTAAGTTTCAAAACTGGCGATTCATTTGACATCCAGGCTTCTAGAAGTACTACTGTCAAGCAGATTATCTAAGAGTTGATACAGTAGCCTCCAAGAAAGTTAGTGGCACTTATAGTTCTCAGATCATTCAAATACATGAAAGTAAGGCTTTAAAAGTTAACAAAGAGTAAGTGTCAACAAGCTACTAGGTTAAATCACATGTACTGATCATGATAGCTATATCACAATATCTTTAATACAGAGAAACATGGCATATGGAACTTACTTCAATTTTGTTGCATCAAAGACTGCTCCACTTTTATTGACACGATTTATAGTGAATTTCTGGACTGCAGATTATAAATACCACCGAAGTGAGAATAGCAGTTTTTTTAATTCAATAGGGGCCAAAGAATATTTCAGTGAAAATGACAGGAAAAAGACTATTGAGAACAAACCTAGGTCATCAATAGTGAAAAACTCATTTTCAGTACCATCACCCCAGCCCAGTAGTGCTAAATAATTCACCATTGCCTGAGGTAGATAGCCCATCTCTTTATACTGTGCAGAGAAAAAGAAACAGCATGTTTCATTCTTATGCCATGTATAATAAGAAGATATGTTGGCAGAAATATGAGATAGGGAATAGTTGGTAAGTTACCTGCCCGACAGAAGTAGCTCCATGCCGTTTAGACAGTTTACTTCTGTCAGGAGCCAGAATAAGTGAAACATGAGCAAATGAAGGCATTGAGAATCCAAGAGCCTGAAGAAGAACGTAACATTACAGCAAATATATTTTCTGTGATAAATTTTTGAAGTGTCAAGAATACAGATTATGAAAAACAAGATAACAGAAGGTAGAGGGTATTACTTTGTAAATTAGAGCTTGCCGCAATGTGTTTGGTAAATGCTCTTCAGCTCTGTAACAAAACTGGGTAAACACTTAACTCCAAGGGTGCCACACATTCAAAAGAAAGACTGAAACAGAGTTTCCTTTTTCCTTATTACCTGATAACATGAGATATCTGCATGGTAGCATCGTCAACTGTCACACAGAAGTTATACACAGGCTGTCCATTGCTTCTCATAATCACGAAATCACCAAGCGTGTCTAAGTTCCAACTGACCTTTATGAAACTATCCGCTGATCAGTTCATGTGATCACTTTTGATGATATATGCAAATCAACATATATAAGCTAGTACTAAAAGCAAGATATTAAGCTTATGCTCTAGGTTTTGACTCATTACCTCGCCACGAATTAAGTCATTAATTTTCAACGACCCTTCCTTTGGCACACGGAAGCGGTAAGTGTAAGGCGTCCCTTTCTCTAACTCCTGCTGTACTTCTGCATCTGAAGCACTTGCCCACTTCCCCATATACACAGGAGGAAGTTGTCTTTGCTTTGCGACTTCCTTCATTTGCTCAAGTTCCTGAAGAAATGGCAATTACATAAAATTATATATGACTTGACCAGTAGAAATTACATATCCTGTCAGATGACTTCAAATTTGGCTATTCCTTAGGATCGTGAATTATGGTAGAATTGATTGCTAGAATTTTCTCTAAAACATAATGGATCAGATATTTACTACGAAGGTAAAAAGTTTCGAGAACTCTGCTTCTTATATTCATAAAGAGAATGAATAGCACATGCGCATGCGAAGCTGGGATTGTGGAAACAACTGCACATGATAACACACAGTTATCATGCAAATTATGCAAGGGGAGAACAATACCTCACTAGAGCAAAAGCAGCGATAAACCGCACCAGAGTCCAAAAGCTTCTCAGCATACTGCTTGTATAGTGAATTCCGCTCTGACTGGCGATAAGGCCCAAACTCCCCACCAACATCGGGACCTAGCCAAATATGGACGACGAACAGTTATTTCTGTTATAGTTGTGTTATTTCTGTTATAGTTGTATAGATAGCACGCTCTACTACAATGATCTGATGAAACTGAATATTCACCGCAATGCTTGCATATATACTATCCCTTTCCAGGCGCAGGGGAACACGACAACCAAGAGGAAGTTAGCAAACAATGTTTTCGAAATCTGCAACCAATTTACCTGCCCCTAGAGAGTTCGATTTGTGCTGACTCCTAAAGCCGCCATTATTTGTTAATTTGTGAGTGGCAGCCAGTATTTGTGATAAGAGCATAATAGTGGTAAAATGAGAGGCTGGATCTACGAAGCAGTTGTGATCAAATTAAGCACAGCTGCAAGGCAACCGCAGGACTGCGAGGTCAGAAAATGTGCGAGGCACAACGCTAGGCCGTCAACGAGATGACACGCAATTCATAGTGGTGAAAGCGCGGAGCAAGAGAGAGAGAGAGAGAGAGAGAGAGAGAGAGAGAGAGAGAGAGAGAGAGAGAGAGAGAGAGCACCTTCGTCCCATTCGAGGCCGAGCCAGGCGAGGTCGGCGAGGACGGCCTCCTCGGACTTCCTGGTGGAGCGCTCGAGGTCGGTGTCCTCGACGCGGAGCACGAAGCGTCCCCCCTTGGAGCGCGCGAAGAGGTAGTTGAAGAGCGCGGTGCGGGCGCCGCCGACGTGGAGGTTGCCGGTGGGCGACGGCGCGAAGCGGACGCGGACGGGGCCGGAGCTGCCGTCGGCGCCGGCGGAGGCGCGGACGGAGAGGGCCCGGCGGAGGTGGAGGTGGCGGAAGGGGCGCGCGGGCGCGTCCGGGAGGAGGCGCATGCGCAGCCACGGCGCCCCCGTCAGCAGCGCGCTCGCCGCCATCTCACCCTTTTCTGAGGATTGCGAAGACGAGACGACCAAGTCGGAGAGGATGATGGATAGGGGGAGGGTGGGGTTGGGTGTTGGGGGCCCAGACGAGACGGCCAGCGGGATAGCGGGCCGTGGGTAGCCCACTACCGGCGGAAGGAACTGGGGGGGGTCTACTGACACAAAGGGCCCACATGGCAGAAGTGAGGATATGCTTTTGTCCCAGAAATCTGAATCACGTCCGGCTGACATGTGGGCTCCAGCGGCTAAGTGAGAGAGAGGGGGAAGGAGGGAGGTTGGTGAGGCATGCACTGCACAACAACAACGAACAAATCTCGATCAGAACAATAATTAAGTAGAGTCAACATTGCAAGATCAATGACTATGCTAATTGATGTTAATATCTGTGAATATAGTAATTAAATCACCTAACCATGCTATCGTTATTGTTTGATCGTTTTATACACTATAAATACCCGACACTATTGATTGCTGGTATATACATCGGTCGTGCTGCGTAAACGGGTTATTGTATGTGAATAACTTTTCAAAGTATTTGGCAAACAACAACCTCCATATGCATATTATCGTTATTAATATTTTCGATGTGAGAAATAAATCGTTCATGAGTTGGCATAGGTTGCATTTGTAGGGGCTAGAGCATTAGATGAGGCGGTGGCTCGGTGGAGAGGCTAGGATGGCGATGCTTGAACGACGTGACACCCAACGAGTGGAGATGAAGACAACGAGGCTTCACGACGACTAGAGACGGATCTGCCACGAGGGGGGGGGGGGGGCTCGAGCCCCCCCTACCTTGGCGGAGCCTTTGGATCCTCCGTCATCACCCGCTTAAAATTTTTACCATTGGGGGTTGGTGGAGGGCCGCCGCTCACGCTGGGGACACTCACGCTGAGCTTCCCGCCGTTCCTCCTACAAATCCACACCCAGGAAGTGGTGGTGCAGGGCCGCAAGCTACTGCAGCAGCTGAGCGTGAGCAACATAGTAGCTAAGGAGGTCGGCCAACAGTGCCTAACACGCAGGTCGGCTCTGCCGCTCCAACCCTCCGAGCTCTGGCGGACAATCGAGCAAGCGTCATAGGGCGCAGTGTAAGCACACAACTAGCAAGCCGGCAGGCACCCATGCAACTAGCATGCAAGGCAAGGAGGCAAATTGACGGAGCGATATTACTGTACCTGGCATGTCTGTACTATATTCATATCAATTCTCGAAACACAATTTCACGTAATTAGCACTTGTTTTTATAAAGTACCACTTAAGATGTTTGTCGCTTGATTAGGTATTTAATGGTCGATTATCATTTGTGATTTTTTTTTAAAAAAAACTTAAAATGCCAAGACAACATAGGTTCGCATAAGGTATTTTGAATTTTAATTGCTCCTCTATGTTTTCATGTATATATACTTACAACTGCTTTAAACTAATATATGTGGTTTTGTATAGACCGGAACTTGGTTCCCTTATTAAAAAATTATATGGTTTTGTATGGGACATGCTAACCTTTTTTTCCCACACGGTGGCGTTTGGGTTGGGATAGGGAAATGAACTAGGATGTAAATCGTATCCAATGTTTGGTCAGTAGGAAAGCAAAATTTACATGGGATAGGGAATGGGGAAAAAAATACACCAGGCTCAACTTTGCTCGTCTCCGCACGGACCTCTTTTTTTAACTCTAGCCCAAATCCAGCTGTAACCAAATAGGCCTCCGATCATTTTTTGCAATCCACAACCCGCCTCTTTATTATTTCCATTTCCTTTTCTCAGGGCCTGTTTAGATTCCAAAAAATTTTGCGTAGTACTCGTCACATCGAATCTTGCGGCACATGCATGGAGTACTAAATGTAGACGAAAAAAAAACTAATTACACAGTTGGTCGAGAAATCGCGAGACGAAACTTTTGAACCTAATTAGTCCATAATTAGACATTAATTACTAAATACAAACGAAATGCTACAGTAAACCAAAATTCAAAAATTTTTGGATCCGGGGACTCACCCGCCATCCAAACGCCGCCTACAGAGCCTGTTTGCTTGAGTAAAAAAACAGGAGCAGCCGCTGCAAGCCTTCTCACGTGTTACTGTGACACCCAAAGAACAAGTGGCAGGCCTGTACGGCCGTACAATTTCAGCCCTCCTTGAAGCACGCGCCAAACACCACACACCAGTGACAAAGAGCAGGAGAGTGGTCGACTGCACCTCACACCTATCCTCGGCTTGTTCGGCCGGTTATCCTCGGCTTGTTCGCCCGGTGGATTATTACTGTCGATTAATTTAATATGAAAAAAAATATTGTTCTAGCTAAATATTTACTTTACAACCTAGCCCTCGTTTAGTTGAGGCCAGAATCGGCGCCTAGCATTTCGTTTGTATTTGGTAATAATTGTCCAAACGTTGACTAATTAGGCTCAAAACGTTCGTCTCGTAAAGTACAACCAAACTGTGCAATTAATTTTTGATTTTGTCAACATTTAGTACTCCATGCATATACCGCAAGTTTAATGTGACGAGAAATCTTCTTTTTTTCATAAACAGCCTCCCTGTCCATACCGTATCCTCCTCTGTTTCTCCGCGCACCCATTTTCCGTCAGTCGTCACGTCAGCTCTATCGGCCACTGTTGTATCTGCTGCTCGGCACAGCCGGCAGGACGGACAGGCCACGCCCGTGCTCCACTGCTACTGCCGCGGTAGCCTGGAGACCTTGGGCTTGGGCAGGGCACAGACGCACAGTGCTGGAAGCCTGTCAAACGCTTCTAATTTTTTTTATTTTTTTATTTATAGAAGATTAATACTAAACACTTGTCAGCAACTTTTTATTATAGCAAATTTGATCATCTATTTTTTCTTCTAAAAAAATCTTAGATACTTCAATGTATATAACACTAATGAAGTATGTTCAATAAAGAATCGTATATGTGAAAATTTGATGTATCTAAAAATCTTTTGCAGAAAAAACGTATGATCAAAATTGTACAATAAAAATTCGGTAAAAAGTAAACGAAAACGGAGGTAGTACCAAGATTTCATTATATCTTCTAATACAAAAACGCACTCCATGATCTACTTTAAACACATCATAAATATTAACCATTTTTACATTTAATTCAAATTAAGATTGTTTGGCTCATCAAGAACCGAGATTTCCGTTGTTTTCAGGACGGAGTGGCGCTCTCGGTCGCTAGTACAGTAGTACAGCGTAACAACGATTTCAGTGACGGAAATGCAAAGGCAAGGTGCAAACAGTACCCTAGTGTATCCCGTTCTCTTACGCTGAAATTTGAGTTATGATTATGCTTACATTGAAATGTTGTGAGATAAAAGAAAAATACTCCACGGCTAAGAAGTAGTGCTGAATAAGCTCGGTCGAACAGTACTTTTGTTGCGCAGTGCTGCGTTTTCATATCGGGGAACGAAAGTGGAACAGAATCTGATCTGACTTGGATCCATCCATCCATCCATTCAGAGATCGAGATCGGATGCCATCAGCTTTGCTTCATCATTCCATCGTCCATCAATCCATGGATGGATACGATCCGATACTGTCACGTTTGTTTCGCTCATAAACCATAATCAAAAGTACTATTGACTGTGTTTATTACGAAAATAAATACTCCTCGTTTGCTGAAAACATCGTGCATGCACCTTTTGCTCCTCTTCTTCTATTCTCCCTAGCTAGCCTAGCTGCTGCTAGCAGCCTAGGAGTAGCTGGTTCCCTGCATCATCTATCTAACCTCTGGTAGAATGGAATCATCTATCTATCCCAAACGTACACCACCGTCCATCCACTTGGCAACCCAACCCAACGCAAACACGGCCAATCGGATTATATTCCCTCAATTCCCATCTCCATCCGTGCATTATTTGTTACGCTCTAATCCACCTCAATCAATATTATAGTGCTAGTTTAAAGTGTATAAAACTAGTTAATTTTATACCCAATTCACCCGATACATGTGCACTGGATGGATTGAAGCACTCCTTAGTAAATGTAGATTCGGTGGGGGATTGAAGCCCTGCTACATCTTTTCTTTACCTCACCTGCCTTTTGTTGCCCACCGTTGCGCCAGACATTCCGCGAGTGTAGGAGGAGATTTTTGGTGTGCTTGTTTCCTCCAGTCACACGGAAAGAACCTGGCAAACATGTAGGATCGATTCTCGCCACCAAACATGGTGTCGATTCTCGGCACTGTTACACCTGACACCGTGGCTAGAAACTAAGCAGATATCATGGTCTCTTGCGGGGGGCTTAGGGCTGGTTTAGTTCCTAAAAATTTTCATCTTAAACTATCATATCGAATTTTACGGCTTATGCATGAAGTATTAAATATAGACGAAAAAAAACTAATTGCACAGTTTAGTTGGAAATCACGAGACGAACGTTTTAAGACTAATTAGTCCATGATTATCCATAAGTGCTACGGTACCTAACATGCGCTAATGATGGATTAATTAGGCTTAATAAATTCGTCTCGCAGTTTTCAGGCGAGCTATGTAATTAGTTTTTTTATTAGTATCCGAAAACCCCTTCCGACATCCCCGAAACATCCGATATGACATCTAAAAATTTTTATTTCGCGAATTAAACATAGCCTTAGGGATCTAAATCGAGGTCTGCTCAGCAGTGGATGAACTCAGGTTGGTGGGTAAGACGGCGGTGAGGACGTTACAAGTTGGACTGGATTAATAGTAGTGGGTGGTGGTAGCCTCAGTAAAAATCTCTTCCACTCAGTTAGTGAGTGGCGAGAAGAGCTGTAATCTATGCATTGAATAACGAACTATATGGTGTTTTTTTTTTAAAAAAAATAAAGCATTGTGAAAATAAAATTCAAGGAGAAGGAAGAAAAAGGTAGAATAAGATGCCGTGTTGGTGTTGGATTTAATCCGAACCCGCTACAAACGAAAAACAAAGAGAAACTTTGGTCCGTGTAGTCATAAAAATGGTTTATTAGTGCTAAACATGCATGGCAAGTACTACTAGTATTCAAATCTTGTCTCAAAAAATATGTAATTGTAGAGCTAGAGATCACTTTTTTTTATGGGGCTCACCAATTAAAAATATTTTTACATGACTAAAACCTATCATTCATAAGAAGAACGTTCCAAAAACAACCCCTTCCGGAATGGAGAGGCAAATGCTTAATTTTACACCTGTCCTATTGGGGGCGTTCGCTGGTCTGAAGCCATCAGACCAGCCGGCTGGTTTGTCTCTCGTTGTATTATTTATCAAACCAGTTAATAGTGTTTCTCTCTCACATAACCAGTCAGTTTCAGTCAAGTTTCTGGCAGCCGAACGGGGCCGATCTTAGCTCGAAAAACGGGATTTACATCCTGCACGGAAGGAGTACGTAGCGATGACCGTCTATCTTCACTTGAGATGGTGTTAGAGTTGACGAGACATGAGTTATGTGGACGAGAGGCAGGGAAAAGCTGCCACTGTCGTTGACTGTTGGCTTGTGTTGTGTTTCCGACGAGGAGAGGAGACGGTCAAAAGACACTCTCTGACCACTGCAACAGAGGAGAGCGGAGAGGCGGAGGCTCGCTCAGCTGCCTCTGCCTGGGAAGACGGAAGAGGATAGGGATGCTCACAGTCACAGTCACACAGTTTGCTTTGCCCACAAGCACAGGCAGTCAGGCACATGGCGCTCGCTCGCTGACACACAGCAGCGACCGGCCGGTTGGACTGCTGCTGGACAGCTTGTTTGCTTTTAATCAGAAATGGTACGCCCACGCTTCCGCAGCAGAGCTGCCGGAGTCGGAGTGGTAGGAGTACTGTGCCGTGCTACTGCTGCTGCCCAGTTGGGGGTGTGTGTGGGGGAGCGTGATTGGTTGCTTCGGTGATGGAGAGTCGATTCAGGACTGCGAGATGTATGCTTAAATTATGTATATTTGATTGTCTTTGTCGTTGTCTAGTATGAGATGAGATCTTATTTAGTTGTATATATGGATATGAGTTTTGAGTACATGACATATGAACCTCTATATATTTTGGGTGCATCACGTCATCCTGCGTCGCAAGAAAAATAAGAATCGAGAAGACGGCGGAACGAAACGGTGAAGATGAATAAGACGAAGCCAAAAAATGATACGAGACAGCTATCAAACACAGCCAAGAGCACCGAACAGTGCTGGGATGTGACTCAGGCCTCCTGCGTGCAACCAATCAGCTCTTGGCGACTCCCTCCCTCTTCGCGCTCTCCCGTCATTTATAGCAAGCGAGGCAGCTGAGCTACCACCATTTGCTTCACTGTAGCAACTTTGACCATGCATTTTTTTTAATTTCCATCAGGAAAGCTGTACTTCGTATTTTAAGTGGCGTTTTTTTAGAGTATTTCAGGTGGCGTTTAGTTCATGCTCAGATTGGCATGCATCTCAGTCGTTGGTTTTTGGACACATGAGTCGGATGCATGCGTCAGGGTGCAGCCCTCACGCTAGGGCTCAAACCAAACAGCAGGCCTGGCAGACCTCCGCCCCAGCTTCATCAGAGCGGATTTTTATAGATTTCTGTCGATGGCTTCAAATACCATTCTTTTTATTTACATTATGAGTTGGGAGGTTAAAAAATCAACTCTTCACCGCTCAACACCACTCTCAATTTAATCACTATTACAATCGATTCAAAATCAATTCTCACCTACTTTCCATCCTACTCTCTCACCAGAATCACAACATCAGAGAATTAAGAAGTACTTTCACAAAACATGAGGCTCTTTGAAAGTAATCCAAACTTCAGATCACTTTAGACCTCTGTGCTTCAAACAGAAGGTCTGAAAAGTGTTGTTTAAAGTTTGCCAACCTCATAACAAATTTAGACCACACAAGCTAAAGTTGTTCCACGAGATCATATGCCTTGTGACCAGACGATCAGAACGTTCTTACAGATCATTGGTGTCCAGCAAACAAAAGCAAAGGCAAGTACTATTTCACCTCTCCTCTCTCTTTCACGTAGACTCTGTTACATACCTCACCTAATAGAATTAGCTAGGTATTTAAATTTTAGATTTGTTAGGCAGTTAGGCTTGGTTTGGTTCTACCCAACTAATACTTGGTCTCTGAATATTAGCTCCGATAGATTTGAATAGACATAGCTAATTATACCTAGACGCCTAGCTAACATTTGTCTCGCTGTCTATCCGAACAAAGTTAATACTAACAACAGATAGAATGCAAAATGATAGTTTTACCCTCCCACCTACCTCTATTCATGCGCCTTACCAATAATAAATAGAAAAGGAAGGGCATTATAGAGTGAGAGAAAACCACCAATGCGTCTATTCATGGCCCCTCCCAGTAACAAATAGAAAAGGAAAGACATTATAGAGAGAAAAAAACCACCAATGCATCTACCTTACCTTTTAGCAAGTAGATCTAAACCGCACCAAGCTAATAGATAGCCAGCAAATAGTTAGATTGCTAATATTAGCTGCTATGTGAACCAGCTAACTATTGGAAGCTATTGGATCCAAGAAGGGTCTTAGATGGTTGTTTTAGCTAGCAGATCCAAACACCACCGAGCTAATAGATAGCTAAAATATTAGCTGGTGGAGCACTGTATTAACCAACTAACTATTAGGTGATATTGGATCGTCTTAGCGAGAGACAACCAAGTAATAGCTAATTGCTAGCTGGGCGAAAGATAGTTAGACAACCAGCTAACAGCTAATTGTTTGCTAACTAACAACTGCTTCAAATTATAAGTCATTTGGCTTTTTTGATACATAACATTTGCAACACATCTAGACATAGCATATATGTAGATGCATAGCAAAGACTCTGTGCTAAAAAAACCAAAACAACTTATAATTTGGAACGAAAGGAGTAATTGTTTACTAGGCAGCAGATAAGCACTAGTATAACTATTAGGTAGACATCAAACATAATCTGAACCTATTTTAGCTACTAATCTTACCGAGTACTCCCTTCGTCCCAAAATATCTGTCGTTTTTGCTTTCCTAGAAACAACTTTGACAAAATACTCCCTTCGTCCCACGAAACATGTAAATCTCACTTTTCAAGGCCACATTAGTAAAGATGTGAAATTACGCATGTGCCCCTGCCGTCTTCTTCTCAACACACACCTAAAACTCAAAAGAACCATCTAGAATCTTCACTTGAAGTGCAAAGTTAACATGATTTTTCAATTGTATGTGTATTTATTTATTGGTGGGTCCCACCATAAAGCTTATCTCCAGCCTAGATTTACATGTTTTTTGGGACCAAATTTAAACCACATGATCACATGTTTTATAGGACGGAGGGAGTATATATTAAAAATATGTATATTTATGGTACATAATTGGTATCATTGAAAATATCTTTGAATCTTGTTTTTTAATAAATTTATTTGAAGATACAAATTGTCGGATACCGTGAGAAGGGGTACCCTAAGCAAGATCCAAAAAACGACTGCTTAGACTTCGTAAAAATCGAGACCAGCTAAACGCTGCTGGCCTCGGCCGATTCTCCGACTCGCCCGAGGCCCCCTCGCCGCTGACCTCGGGCGACCCCCTACCAAAGGCCTCGGCCGACCCCCTCTCTCGTCGCAGGCCTCGGCTGGGCCACCGATCCTCCGTCTCGCGCGAGGCGGGCTCGGCAGCACTCCGCTGCCTCTTCCTCCTCCCGTCCCTCTGACAAAACGTCGTGTCACATCAACTCAGCCGGCTGCTGTCCCTGACAACAGCCGCACGCCCGGCCCAGTACAGCAGAATGGCCGATGGGACAGGAGGCAGGACTGGGCAGGGGTTACCCGCCACTGTACTAACCACCGTAACGCCCATACCTCACTATGCTGCCAACTCCTGCACCGAGGACAATGCAGCGTGGGGAGCCACATCTGGGCTACTGTGGCCTCGGAATCAGTACCCAGGGCCAATAACTCCACCAAGGCCTCGACAGTTTGCTTCACGAGCTCGGCAGCCTGAGGGTCCATGACCACCGAGCCCCCCACGATGGCTCGGCCTCGGCATCGGCAGAGCTGCTGCTCCCTACGACGTCATTTCACGACAACCAGCACGTCGCCCGCCATGTCCTGCATCAAGCCGTACTGGAGCCCCACGACGCACAAGACCGAGTATGACCAGCGTGTCACTTCCGCACGCCCCATCAGGGCGCTCAACCACTCCGACAAACCACACGACGGCACAGTACAGCGAAGTAGCAGACCAGACGTCCGTCACGTCAGCACCCTGCCATCCACGACGGGACTGTGCAGGGGTTACCGGCTACTGTGCTGCCTAAACTCCTGCACCGAGGACGAACACGACGTGGGGAGTCAGAACCGGGTTCCTGTGACCTCGGGACCAGCAAACCGACCGCTCCGCCCCGCTCGAGACCCCCGATAGGCCTCGGACGAACTATCCGAGTTCCGCCTCGCCCGAGGCTCCCGGTAGGGCCTCGGGCGAACTGGCCATGTTCCGCCTCGCCCGAGGCTGGGCTCGTTCCGCAACCTCGTCGCCTCCGCCTCAAAAGTCACTCTGGCAGGCTATCGCATCCAATTAATGCGCCCAGCTGCCCCCACTACGTAAGCCACGATCGGCAGTACGCCGCGACAGGAGCGACAGGACAACGGTCAAGTCGCCTTTTTACCATCCCTTACTGACAATGCATGGTACCGTATCCTGTATACGCACGTTCCGCACTGTTCCGCCTAAATCCTATCGACGATGGCCGCCCAGGCCTCACATTGCCACCTGCTAAAGGCCTCGGCACAGCAGGCCTCAGCACGGTAGGCCTCGGCACGGTAGGTCTCGGCCTCAGCACGGTAGGTCTCGGCCTCAGCACGGCAGGTCTCGGCACAGCCTACTACAGCAGCCACCAGACCTCGGCGCTTCACCAAGTCAACAGAAGTACAGGAGCGCAGCATGTCGCCAGCATTAAAGACCATACTGACTAGACGTCGACGGGAACTCCCACGACGCCATGCTGCTCCAGGGAGCGGAATACGTGCGGAATACGTCAGCAAATAGTAGCTTTTTCATGTACCTCTGACTCCCTCCTTGTGACTATAAAAGGAGGTAGCCAGGGCCATTTCTAGGGAGAAAAAGGAGAACGAACACACCGATAGAACGACACACCTCTACGCTGCTTGGGAACAACGTCTCAAGCAGCCCGCACCACCCTCGCTGAGACCTGGGGCTATCCCCCTCTCTCACCTAGCTTGTAACCCCCTATTACAAGCACTCCGGTGCAAGGAATACAAGATCGATCTCTCAGACTGGACGTAGGGCCTCGATTGCCCGAACCAGTATAAACCTTGTGTCTCTTTGCATCACCATCCGGGATTAGGGGCACGCAGCACAAATTCACTCGTTGGTTGAGGGACCCCCGGTTCCGAAACGCCGACAGTTGGCGCGCCAGGTAGGGGACTCTGCGTGTCAGCTTCGTCATCCTAGCAAGTTCCGGATGGCAGACCACATACGACCATGGCGTCTGGGCACCATAGTTTGGTTCGGGAGCCTAGAGTTCATGTCTCTGGGACATGAGTACGACATGGTGCTCCTCACTCCTCGAACCCCACCGTCCGACGACGAAGTCGCGCCCCGGCAGCCCAGGCGCAGGCGGCGCCCGGGCGGCCGCTCTCGCCACGCTCGCCAGGCACGGCGCGAGCAAGGCCACCCCGACGCTACGCGAGCCCGGGGCGGCATGCCACTCCCCACCGATATCCTGCGACCAGCTGTTGGTACGGGGTCCCTGGCTGGGGACCTGTCTGACCTGAGCCTGGACAAGGGAAAATCGCCGGGGGCTTACGGCGATGCCCAGTCATCTAACCCCGCTCCGCCACTCCCTGAAGAGCCGACCCCGGCGGGGCAGAATCTGGAGACGGCCCCGTTCCCATACCCTTTTGGGTTGAGAAATGCCGCCACCTCTTACGCTTACGCTTACGCTGCCGCTCACGAGCACCCCTCGGAACGCCGCCAGCGCTTCGCTCTCGACCTGAGCACCCACTCCGACCCCTCGGACGAGGACGAGGCGTGGCCCGGGGTGGATTTCTCCGAACTCCACAACCCTGGGGCTTTGCGCCAATTCTTGGCCGCAAGCGACTACTGCCTCGGCTATTCCGACTCCGACGACGAAGGGACTTACGATCCGTCCCGTGAGTGCTTCCACGTCGGGCTCGGGATGCCGACGGCGGGCGAAGAGGAAGAGAGGACAGGCAACCATTCACCGCCCCGGGCGGGGGCGGGTGATGCCACACCTCCGCGTCTCGTAGCCCCGGCAGCACGGAACGAGAATCCCGTTCGCGGGGGGCATCGTCGCCCAGACCTGGAGCAGCTCCGCGAGCTTCAGGCCAAGGTCGAACAGGACCGACTCCTTCTGCAACAGCTTCGGGACACTCTCGAGCAGGAGCAGCAAGGGCACGGTGAGGGCGGAGGAGCCCGAGGGAGGGCCCGCGACGTCCATCACCGCATCAACGACAACGAGGGGGGAGAGCCACCCCCAATCTTTAACCGCGCTAGCCAGAATGTCGCAGCTGCTGCGATGCTGGTCCGAGCGATGCCCGAGCCCTCCACCACCGAAGGACGACGGGTCCGCGGAGAGCTCCGCGACCTCCTCGAGACCGCAGCAGTGCAGCAGGCCGAGAGTTCCGCCTCCCGCCGGCGCGGAGGCACTTCGGAGCAACCCACAGCGCAACCTCGCCGGGGCCAGGATGCCTCGGTCCGTCCCGAGGCCGCTCGCGCACCAACGGTCGATAGGGCCCCCTCGGCGCACGACCGACTTAGGAACCAACGCGAGGCACAGGGCGACCACGAAGTAGTTGGCAGGCGACGGCGCCACGACGACGGAGCCGCCCGAGGCTACCACCCACACCGAGGCGGTCGCTACGACAGTGGAGAGGACCGCAGTCCTTCCCCTGAGCCGCCAGGACCTCGGGTCTTCAGCAGGGCCATCCGCGTTGCTCCTTTCCCCGCCCGGTTCCGACAGCCGGCCAACCTCGCAAAGTACAGCGGCGAGACCAACCCGGAACTCTGGCTCGCCGATTACCGCCTGGCCTGCCAACTAGGTGGCGCGGACGATGATCTGCTCATCATCCGCAATCTCCCTTTGCTCTTGACGGACTCGGCGCGAGCCTGGCTTGAGCATCTCCCCCCCTCGCAAATCCACGACTGGCGCGACTTGGTTAGGATCTTCGTCGGGAACTTCCAGGGCACATACGTGCGCCCTGGGAATTCCTGGGATCTTAAGAGCTGCCGCCAGAAGCCGGACGAGTCTCTCCGAGACTTCATCCGGCGCTTCTCCAAACAATGCACCGAGCTACCCAGCGTCGGTGACTCGGAGATCGTCCAGGCTTTCCTCTCCGGCACCACTTGTCGGGACTTGGTCCGAGAGCTAGGACGCAACATCCCGCGCTCTGCGGCCGCGCTCCTCGACATCGCCACCAACTTCGCCTCGGGCGAAGAGGCGGTGGGGGCCATCTTCCCCAACGACGACGCCAAGGGGAAGCAGAAGGACGAGGCCCCCGAGGCCTCGCCCTCCCGCGTCCCTAAGAGAAAGAAGAAGGGTCGCCCGGGGAAGCAGGAGGTCCTCGAGGCCGTTCACGTCGCCACAACGGATCGCAGGAATCCCCGAGGCCCCCGCGGCCCCGGGCTATTCGACGACATGCTGAAGAAGCCCTGCCCTTACCATCAAGGTCCGGTAAAGCATGCCCTCGAGGAGTGCACCATGCTCCGGCGTTACTACGCCAGGCTCGGGCTGCCCGACGACGACGCCAAGCAGAAGGGCCCCGGCGGTCGGAACGAGGACAAAGACGACGGGTTCCCCGAGGTACGCAACGCTTTCATGATCTTTGGCGGACCCTCGGCATGCCTCACGGCGCGCCAGCGAAAGAGGGAACGCCGGGAGGTTTTCTCGGTCAAGGTGGCCACCCCTCGGTACCTCGACTGGTCTCGGGAGGCAATCACCTTCGATCGGGATGACCACCCCGATTATGTTCCAAACCCCGGGCAGTACCCGCTTGTCGTCGACCCGATCATTGGCAACACCCGGCTCACCAAAGTGCTCATGGACGGAGGCAGCGGCCTCAATATCCTCTACGTCAACACTCTGGAGCTCCTGGAGCTCGACCAGTCACAGCTTCGAGGCGGTTCCGCGCCCTTCCACGGCATCGTACCAGGAAAGCGCACACGACCCCTCGGGCGCATCGACTTACCCGTCTGCTTTGGCGTTCAATCCAACTACCGTAAGGAGGTCCTCACCTTCGAGGTAGTTGAATTCAAGGGGGCTTACCACGCCATTTTGGGGCGCCCGTGCTACGCCAAGTTCATGGCGATCCCCAACTACACCTACCTCAAGCTCAAGATGCCAGGCCCCAACGGCGTCATCACCGTCGAGTCCACGTACGAACATGCATACGACTGCGACGTCGAGTGCATCGAGTACGCCGAGGCCATCGTGGAGGCCGAGACCCTCATCGCCGATCTCGACCAGCTTGGTAGCAAGGTTCCCGACGCCAAGCGGCGCGCCGGGACCTTTGAACCCGCGGAGGCCGCCAAGGTCGTCCCAGTCGATCCCACCGTCCCCGACGGTCGGGGACTGAAGATCAGCGCCACCCTCGACAGCAAATAGGAGGCCGTGCTCGTCGACTTTCTCCGTGCGAACGTCGATATGTTCGCATGGAGTCCCTCGGACATGCCAGGCATACCAAGGGAGGTCGCCGAGCACGCCTTAGATATCCGGCCAGGCTCCAGGCCGGCAAAGCAGCGCCTGCGCCGGTTTGACGAGGAGAAGCGCAGGGCTATCGGCGAAGAAGTGCAGAAGCTCGTGGCAGCCGGGTTCATCAAGGAAGTATCCCATCCAGAGTGGTTGGCTAACCCTGTACTAGTCAGGAAGAAAAGTGGCAAGTGGAGGATGTGCGTGGACTACACTGGTCTAAATAAAGCATGCCCGAAAGTCCCGTTCCCACTACCCCGAATTGACCAAATCGTCGACTCCACGGCAGGATGCGAAATCCTCTCCTTCCTTGATGCGTATTCCGGTTACCACCAAATCAAGATGAAAGAATCCGACCAGCTCGCGACTTCTTTCATCACCCCATTCGGCATGTACTGCTACATAACCATGCCGTTCGGTCTCAGAAACGCAGGGGCCACTTACCAACGGTGCATGATCCAAGTCTTTGGCGAACATATCGGACGAACCGTTGAGGCCTACGTGGATGACATCGTGGTCAAATCCAGGAAGGCCGGCGATCTCGTCGGCGACCTGGAGGTTGCCTTCACATGTCTCAGAAAGAAGGGCATCAAGCTCAACCCCGAGAAGTGTGTCTTCGGGGTCCCCCGAGGCATGCTCTTGGGATTCATAGTCTCGGAACGTGGGATCGAGGCCAACCCGGAGAAGGTCTCGGCCGTGACCAACATGGGCCCGATCCGAGACCTCAAGGGCGTGCAGAGGGTCATGGGATGCCTTGCGGCCCTGAGCCGCTTCATCTCGCGCCTCGGCGAAAAAGGCCTACCCCTGTACCGCCTCTTGAGAAAGTCCGAGCGCTTCTCTTGGACCGCCGAGGCCGAGGAAGCCCTCGCCAGGCTCAAAGCACTGCTCACCAACCCCCCCGTCCTGGTTCCGCCCACCGAGGGCGAACACCTCTTACTCTACGTCGCCGCGACGACCCAAGTGGTCAGCGCGGCCGTAGTCGTTGAGAGGCAGGAGAAGGGACACGCTCTGCCCGTCCAGCGACCTGTCTACTTCATCAGCGAAGTGCTCTCCGAGACTAAGACACGTTACCCCCACATCCAGAAGTTGGTTTACGCCATAATCCTGGCCCGACGCAAGCTGCGTCACTACTTCGAGTCCCACCCGGTGACTGTGGTGTCGTCCTTTCCCCTGGGAGAGATAGTCCAAAACCGGGAGGCCTCGGGTAGAATAGCCAAATGGGCTGTCGAACTCATGGGGGAGACCTTGTCTTTCGCGCCTCGGAAGGCGATCAAATCGCAGGTCCTGGCCGACTTTGTAGCCGAGTGGACCGACACACAGCTGCCACCCGTTCAAATCCAATCAGAATGCTGGACCATGTACTTCGACGGGTCTCTGATGAAGACTGGGGCCGGCGCGGGCCTGCTCCTAGTCTCGCCCCTTGGAATACACATGCGTTACATGATCCGGCTTCACTTCGCTGCCTCCAACAATGTCGCCGAATACGAGGCCCTCGTCAACGGCCTGCAAATCGCCATCGAACTTGGAGTACGACGTCTCGACGTACGGGGTGATTCGCAACTCGTCGTCGATCAGGTGATGAAAGAGTCAAGCTGCCATGACCCCAAAATGAAGGCGTACTGCGCGTTGGTACGTCGTTTGGAGAACAAGTTCGACGGTCTCGAACTCAACCACGTTGCACGAAAGTTCAACGAGGCCGCGGACGAACTGGCAAAGATGGCGTCGGCACGAACCCCGGCCCCTCCAAACGTCTTCGCCAGAGACCTCCACAAGCCATCCGTCGACTACGCCTCGGCGACGGAAGAGGACCCATCGGCCGAGCCCACCGCAGGGCCCGAGGCCGCCTCTGCCGCCGAGACCCCGCCAGCCGAGCCCGAGGCCATGGCGATTGACGCAGAGCCCCCCAAGGCCGACCAAGGAACGGACTGGCGAGTCCCTCTCCTTGATCGCCTCGTCCGAGGAGAGCTTCCTGCTGACAGAACCGAGGCCCGACGGCTTGCGCGACGCGCCAAGACTTACGTCCTCTGCGACGGCGAGTTATATAGGCGCAGCCCATCTGGTATTCTCCAACGATGCATCACCATCGAGGCTGGCCAATCCTTACTTCGGGACTTACACGCGGGAGTCTGTGGGCACCACGCGGCGCCCCGGACGCTCGTGGGTAACGCCTTCCGCCAAGGTTTCTATTGGCCAACAGCGGTGGCCGACGCCACAAAGCTAGTACGCACCTGCGAGGGATGCCAGTACTATGCGCGACAGACGCACCTCCCGGCCCAAGCCCTCCAAACCATCCCCATCACATGGCCATTCGCTGTGTGGGGACTGGACATGGTTGGGCCTCTGCAGAAGGCACCCGGGGGCTATACCCATCTGCTGGTAGCCATCGACAAATTCTCCAAATGGATCGAGGCTCGTCCGATCGCTCAGATCAAATCCGAGCAAGCGGTGCTGTTCTTCACGGATATCATCCACAGGTTCGGGGTTCCTAACACCATCATCACTGACAATGGGACACAATTCACCGGTCGCAAGTTCCTAACGTTCTGCGACGACCACCACGTCCGGGTGGCCTGGTCGGCCGTAGGGCACCCAAGGACGAATGGCCAAGTAGAGCGTGCCAACGGCATGATCCTGCAAGGCCTTAAGCCAAGAATATTCAACCAATTGAAGAAGTTTGGCAAGAAATGGCTTGCCGAACTCCCGTCAGTCATCTGGAGCCTACGAAATACCCCAAGCCGAGCCACGGGATTCACACCGTTCTTCCTGGTCTATGGGGCCGAGGCCATCCTCCCCACTGACTTAGAATACGGCTCCCCGAGGCTACAGGCGTACAACGAACAAAGCAACCGCACTGCCCGCGAAGACGCCCTCGACCAACTGGAGGAAGCCCGAGACGTCGCGCTGCTACACTCAGCCAGGTACCAACAAGCCCTACGACGCTACCAAGCCCGGCGCGTCCAAAGCCGGGACCTGAAAGTGGGCGACCTAGTGCTGAGACTGAGGCAGAGCAACAAGGGCCGCCACAAGCTGACCCCACCCTGGGAAGGGCCGTATATCGTCGCTCAAGTGCTGAAGCCCGGGACCTACAAGTTAGCCAACGAGAAGGGCGAAATCTTCAGCAACGCTTGGAACATAGAACAGCTACGTCGTTTCTACCCTTAAATTTCCAAACGTTGTTTACATTGTTTCTCGAAATACAATAAAGAAGCGTTCTTTAGTTGTTATAATCTTTCGAGGAACCCCCTTATAGACAAATCGATTGTATAGAACCTAAGGACCGAAAGATCGTCTCAAAAGCGAAAAGGCCGGCCGAGCCGTGAGAACGGCCTATGCCTCTGGGCTACGGCAGCTCCCTCACCACCGTTTCGCCCAAAGGACAGCTTAGGCTCCGAGGAAGTTCTTTGCAGAGAGGTTGTCTATCGATAGGGGCTCGACGTCACTATAACGCAATAAGGGAGACTCGGCTCTGCCTCTGCAAAGTCGAGCCTCCCTCGGGGGCTAAAAAGGGGGAACCCCCCTAAGTCCCGGACACCCTTTCTTAACCGTTTTCCGAAAATTTCCACGCCAAACACTCTCGCACTCCGACGGGACCTTCGCAAGAAACCCAGAGACCAAAAGCTTGTCCGGAGGCCAAAGGGCCGGCCGAGTCGTGAGAACGGCCTACGCCTCTGGGCTACGGCAGCTCCCTCACCACCCTTCGCCGAAGGACGGCTTAGGTTCCGAGGGATTTCTTCGCGATCGAGACAGAGGGCACGGACTTAGAAATAGAACGGAAAACGGTTAAGAAACACACATACGCAAATATCTTAAGGGCCTCGACGGCCACAAAAAACGTCACGATTCGGCAACTAACCCAATCCGGTTACATGGCCCCTTTTGGCCCAGGTCAAAGCTCAAGGATCGGCGGCTGGCGCGGGAGGGACCACCTCTTCTTCAAATAGCTTGGCCAACGCAGTGCCAGGCGCCTCGGCCGCCTCCAACAGCCTCACGACCTCTGCATCAGCCTCCTCGTCATCTTCTGGCAACACATAGCCGTCGCTGACAGCCTCGAGGTTGATGGCGTAGTGCGAGGAGATGACGGCCAGGGCGCGCTTGACACCCGTGTGCAACGCCCCTCGGAGTCTCTCGCGGACGTGGCCGCTCAACGCGATCAGGCGGCTCCCAAGGGAGCTAGCTGATTGGACCTCCTCAGCGTCCAGAGCCTCGCAGGCGGACCGGACAGCGCTGCGCAGCGCCTCGTGCTCCCGGACCTCGACATCCAGCGCTGCTTGCGCCGCGACGGAGGCCTCAGCCGCCTGGGAGGCTTCTTTCTCCAGACCTACGTCGCAACAAGGGGACAGGAGTCAAGCGCGAACCAGGACAAGAAGAGCAAATAGAGCGAGGAACATGGTTCAGCGGAACTTACCCTCGGCCTTGCTCTTCCAGGCTGAGACCTCGACCCGAGAGGCCTCGGCCGCCTGGGTAGCCTCTGCCAAAGCGACTTTCGTCGCCTGATGCTCGCTCTGCTCCGCACCCAGCTGCCCGGCTGTTTCCTTAGCAGAGGCCGTCGCCTCTTGGGCCCGAAGCCTGAAGGAGTCTCGCTCCTCCTCCAGTTCCTTGATCTTGGCCACCAGAGGGGCAGACTGCTCCTTAGCCGCGGCCAACTCGGCCTGAATGTCAGCACAACGAAGGCGGAGGTCCTCCACTTCCGCACTCCGTGCCGACAAGAGCCCCTGGGCATCGGCAAGCAGGCCCTTTTGGCGCCGGAGCTGGTCCCAGATATCCCTCTCATTTCGCAGGAACACCGATTTCCCAAGGGATCGGGTCTCGAGCTCCTAAGGAGGCAAAACAAAAAACACACGTCAAACACTGCGAGGGGGCTCGGAGAGAAAACAACGCGGCACGAGAGAGGAAAGTACTTACCCGCGTGACAGCGGGCAAGTCCTGACCCATAACAGTCATCGCTGTCTGCAGCGACCGCACTGCCAATTGGCGGTACTGCTCAAGGGTGTCCCAATGCCCCCCCTCTGCAGTATCTTCGAGGGCGAACACGGGCTCCCCCTCGGGGTCAGCCCGGTTTCGCCAGAAAACACGCGGGAAGTTCCACCCGCGAGGCTCGGGCCGTAGCCGGACAAGATCCGAGCTCCCCTCGGCGGGATCTGGGACTGGTTGCTCCGCGGTACTGGCCGCCTCAACGTCCGCCGCCTGCTTCCCTCGGGAGGAATCATCAGACGAGATTGTCTGAACCAGGGGCGGCGCCAAAATTTGCCCCGTCTCCACCACCATCGCCTCGGTCTCAACGGACCCGGGGGCTCTGGCCTCCGCCATCTCTACCTCGGTGGCCTCGGCGTCCGCCGCCTTGACGTCGGAGGACTTGGGGGCTCCGGCCTCGCCCTCAGTGGCCTCGGCAATAGCAGACGCCCCCTGTTCCTGGGCAGCCTCCTCCTCCACTCGCTCCGCGGCCGCCTCCTCCGAAACGGCCTCGCCCGACGCCGCGCCGCGTCGCACGCCAGCCTGCGCCTCGGCCGCCTGATGGGCGGAGGAGCTAACGTTCACCTTAAGCGCCTTACGGGGCGCCAAGGGAGGATCTCCCACCAGAAGCGTCTGGCTGGAAGAAAAGACACTCCCAAGGTCAGCATGCAACCAAGGGGCAAACAAGAATTACTACGGACTCCGCCAGGAAAGACGCTTACCGCGAACGAGGATGCAGCCGCTTCGACACCGCCAGCCTCCTCTGCAACGGCGGCAGGGGTAGCGGCAGCGCGGCCTCGGTATCCACCAGCGCCAGCTGGCCTCCGTCGGACCCCGGCACCTCCTCGACCCTTTGCGGAGATGATGGGGTCGCCCCCACGGTCACCTGCTCCACCTCCATCGTCGAACCCATCGGGCCGACGGCACGCTCCTCCGACACCCGCGCCTCGGGTGTGTCGGCCTCGGCCCCGGGACGGGCCGCCACTGGCCCCGGGACGCCTCCCCCTCCTCCTAGGGGCGTCAGGCTCCTTGCCGGCGCCCCGGGAACCATCTCCCTGATGTCGGGGAGGTGTTCCAGGCAGGCCGACCCAACCTCGTGCCCGCCGCCGTCGCTCGAAGAATCCGACACCGACGACGAGGGAGACGGCTCCAACGGGAGACCATCGAGACTCTGACGCCGGCGACGGGCGTCCAGCTTTTCGCGCGCAAGGAGCTTCTTCGTGCGCTTCGCCTCCTGGGCATCTTTCTTCTTCTTCGCCTCCTCGGCGCGCGCCCTGTTCACGGATCGCCGCCGGGCGTCCTCGGGGACGGGCGGCGGGGAGCCTCGCACGTCTCTCATCCCCTGTGGGAACGACGAAGTAAGACGACAGACAAAAAAAAGGCGAAAAACAAGAAGGCAGCGAGAGCCTCGGCAACATCCAACTTACCAGCGAGACATACCCCCGCGACGGGCGCATCGGGAACGGCGTCAAGTCATCGAGCCTCGGCTTCCCGTCTACCGCCTCTCTCACCCGACGCAGGGTCTCCTCGTCGGTAAGAGCGAAGGCGGACATCTTGACACCGGCGATCGAATCACCCGGGGTCATCTCGAACAGCCGCCGCCGCCGGGCCATCAGAGGCAACACCCTCCGGCGGTGAAAAGCCGCCACCACCACGGCCGCCGAAAGGCCGTGGTCACGCAGCTTCCCCAGGGCCCTCAGGAGGGGCTCCAGCCTAGGCTGATCGGCCTTGACGACGCCGTATCCCCATTTTTCCGGTTGGCTCTCCACAACCCGCCCGGTATAAGGGGGAAGTCCTCCGCCGTCGTTGCGGAGGTAGAACCAGCCGTCATACCAACGACGGTTGGACGTTGACAGCTGGGCCGGGATGTAGAGGGACTGCCGGTCTTGGCGCACGTGAAGGGTGCAGCCGCCGGCCCTCGGCGCCTTCCGAGCCCCCCTCGTTCCCCCCGGCTTGGTGGTGAACGTCGCTCGGAACAAATGGAGCCACAACTCCCAGTGGGGAGCGATCCCCAGGTACCCCTCACAGACGGCGACGAAGATGGCCGCCTGCGCGATGGAGTTGGGGCTGAAATTCTGGAGCTCCACGCCATAGTAGTGCGGGAGTGCCCGCATGAAACTGTCCGCCGGCGACCCAAAGCCTCGCTCGTGGAAGACGACGAAGCTCACCACGTAACCGTCGCGCGGCCTCGGCTCCGGCTCGTCCCCCGGAACAATCCACTCCGGCTCGTCGGGGTCGGTGATCGGGCGAAGAAGACCGGCCTCCACGAGCGACTGCAGCTTCTCCTCGGTGACGTCGGACCGCACCCAGGGATCCGCCGGGAGGATGACGGGACCACCAGCCATTGCGCGGCGGAGGACGCTGCTACGGCGGTAATCTCTCTCCCTCTCTCTTTCGATCTCTCGCCCTCGCCCTTCTCTTCCCCGGCGCTCTATGCTCTCAGCAACGGCACGGAGGCAGCAAAAGCGAACGCGGAAAAGGTAAGGAGGGAAAGGACAAGGCTGTTTGCGTATTTATGCAGGGACGAGTCGAAACCGCCGGGCGACGAAATCGGGGAAGTTTCCCCCAGAAAATCCGGCGCGGTTACCCAGATCCGGTCTTACCGCCCACTCCCTCCTTATTAATTGCGCGTGCAGTTACGTCCCGTCAACTGACGCCACGTCGCGCCCAACCGCAGCAGCAGCAGGCGCCGTTTCACCTCCCCGAAAAAGCTGCCTCAAAAGGCGCGCCTGCCGATTGCTAACCGCAGGGAGAGAGGTAACCCCCACCCGATTCCTTTCAGGCAAAGGAACTGGGCGCCGAGCCTACTACGGTCCAGGGGTTCGAAGGCTGGGCCCTCAGGGGTTTCGACGGCCGCCCCAGGGCAACAGAGTCAGGGACGACTACGGGCGAGCCTATACGAGGCCGAGGCCCAAGCAAGCGAAACGCTTGGGACGCCCTGTGTCGTGTCCGAGACCGGCAGGGAAGTCTCCGAATGGGATCCCACCGTAGGGAGGCACCGAGCCACCGAGGCCCAGCGAACGGCCTCGGCACCCACTAGAGAAACCCTCCGGTACTCTTGGAGCGCGTCTCCGGGACCGCTAGCCGACCCCCAGCGAACGGGGGTACGGGCCTCCACTCGGACTTAACCCGATAACAGCTCACCGGGAAATGCCGTCCTTCGCTGCCGCCCAACCGAGGGGTTACCGTGTGCATCTCCACCCCCTCCTTCCCGACGAAAAGGAAGCGCGAGGGTCGAACAAAAAGTCATGAGAATCCCTGACGGCCCTCTTGCTCCGCGCAGAGGCTAAGGGACTCTTCTGGCAAACATTGCCGAGGCCCAGCGACTTGGGCTCGCACACGAGGGGGCTCGGGCAATACAAACCCTCCTTCCGAGCGAAAGGAAGCGCGGGTCGAACAAAAAGTCAGGAGAATCCCTGAACGGCCCTCTTGCTCCGCGCAGAGGCTAAGGGACTCTTCCTGCAAAACATTGCCGAGGCCCAGCGACTTGGCTCTGCACACGATGGGGCTCGCAATACAAACCCTCCTTCCGAGCGAAAAGGAAGCGCGAGGGTTCGTTCAAAAAGTCGGGAGAACTCCTGACGGCCCTCTTGCTCCGCGCAGAGGCTAGGGAGCTCCTTCCGCAAAAGAACGCCGAGACCCCGCGACCTAGGCTCGCACCCGAGGGGGCCTCGTCCGACAGACCCTCAACGCGCGAGGGGCGAACCAAAAGCCATGGGGGACCTCTGACCGCTCTCATTCGCTCCGTGCGAACAGACTCGGGGGCTCCTCCTGCAACTTGGCCGAGACCCAGCGGCTCAAGGCTCGCACACCGAGTGGGCCTCGGCAAACAGCCCCCGTCCGAGCGAAAGGACGTGAGGGAGAACGGACACAAAAGCCCGGGAAGACTCCCTGACCGCCCTCCCTCGCTCCGTGCGAGCTCGGGGGCTCTTCCTGCAACCCGAGATAAAGACAAGCGAACCGAGCCCGTTACGGTCCAGGGGTTTGCGATAAGGCGGGGCCTCAGGGGTTTCGACGGCGCCCGCCCCAGGGCAACAGAGTCAGGACGACTACGGGCGAGCCTATACGAGGCCGAGGGCCCAAGCAAGCGAAAACGCTTGGGACGCCCTGTGTCG